>NC_060139.1:1121461696-1121762165 GCF_021461385.2 Schistocerca piceifrons | reverse complement strand
ATTCTGATGCACCACTGTAGCGTTACTCTATCCCCTGGACCTTCAGATTGACAATGAAACACAGAAATTGCATCGGGATTTAATACAGAAGACAGAATGCCAACTTGAGTACATGAACAGTAAATCTTCTCAATATTTGTGGTTTGCTTTGCGCGTTTCCTGGGAGATCAGAAATACATTCCGATGCATTGCTGCAGCTTTATTCTATACCTTGGACCGTCACATTGACGATGAAACACAGAAATTGCGTCGGGATTTAATACATAATGAACAATGCCGACTTAAGTACAAAAAGTGTAAATGTTATCATAGTATGTGGTTTCCTTTGAGCCTCTCCTGGGAGATCAGTATTAAATTCCGATGCACTACTGCAGCATTACTGTATACCTTGGACCTTCACATTGACGATGAAACAAAATAATTGCGTCGAGATTTAATACAAAAGGCACAATCCGACTTAAGTACAAGAAGAGTGAATCTACTCATTGTTTCTGGTGTGCTTTGAGCGTTTCCTGAGATATCAGTATTAGATTCCGATGCACTACTGCAGTTTTACTCTATCCCTTGGACCTTCACATTGACTTAGAAACACAGATATTGCGTCGGGATTGATTACAAAAGGCACAATGCCGACTTAAGTACAAGAAGAGTACATCTTCTCATTGTTTGTGGTTTGCTTTGAGCGTTTCCTATGGGATCAGTTCTAGATTGCGATGCACTACTGCAGTATTACTCTATCCCTTGGACCTTATCATTGGCGATGAAACACAAAAATTGCGTCGGTATTTAATACAAAAGGCACAAAGCCGACTTAAGTACAAGAATAGTAAATCTTCTCATTGTTCGTGACGTGTTTTGAGCGTTTCCTGGGAGATCAATATTATATTTTGATGCACTACTGCAGCTTTACTCTATTACTTGGACTTTCACATTGTCGAAGAATCACGGAAATTGCGTCGGTATTTACTATAAACGGCACAATGCCGACATAAGTACAAGCAGAGTAAATCGCCTCATTGATTGTGGTTTGCTTTACCCTATCCCTTGGGCCTTCACATTCACGATGAAACACAGATATTGCGTCGGTATTTAATATAAAGGGCACAATGTCGGCTTATGTACAAGAATAGTACATCCTCTCATTGTTCGTGGTGTGCTTTGAGCGTTTCCTGTGAGATCAGTATTATATTCCGATGCACTACTGCAGCGTCACCTTATCCCATGGACCCTCTCATTGACGATGAAGCACAGAAATTTCGTCGGTATTTAATACAAAAGGCACAATGCCGATTTAAGTACAAGAAGAGTAAATCTTCTCAATCTTTGTGGTTTGCTTAGAGCGTTACCTGGGAGATCAGAATAAGATTCCGATGCAATACAGCTGCTTTACTCTGTCACTTGGACTATCACATTGTCGATGAAACACAGAAATTGCGTCGCGATTTAATACAAAAGGCAGAATGGCAACTTGAGTACAAGAAGAGTAAATCCTCTCAATTTTTGTGATTTGCTTTGAGCGTTTCCTGGGAGATCATTATCTGTTTCCGATGCTCTACTGCTGCTTTACTCTATCGCTTGGACCTTCAGATTGACGATGAAACACAGATATTGCGTCGTGATTAATTACAAAAGCCACAATGCCGACTTAAGTACAAGAAGAGGAAATCTTCTCAATGTTTGTGGTTTGCTTTGAGCATTTCCTGTGGGATCAGTATTAGATTCCGATGCACTAATGGAGCTTTACTCTATCCCTTGGACCTACACATTGACGATGAAATACAGTCGACACAATGTCGACTTAAGTACAAGAAGAGTAAATGTTGTTTATTTTGTGGTTAGCTTTGAGCGTTACCTGGGAGATCAGTATTAGATTCCGATGCACTACTGCAGCCTTACTCTGTAACTTGGACCTACAAATTGACGATGAAACACTGAAATTGCGTCGGGATATAATACATAAGGCACATTGCCGACTTAAGCACCAGAAAAGTTAATTTTCTCATTGTTTGTGGTTTGCTAGGAGCGTTTCCTGGGAGATCGGTATTAGATTATGATGCACTACTGCAGCTTTAATCTATCCCTTGGATCTTCAGATTGATGATGAAACACAGAATTTGCGTCAGGATTCAAAATTAAAATGCACATTGCCGACTGAAGTAAACAAAGAGTAAATCTTCTCATAGTTTTAGGTTTATTTTGAGCGTTTCCTGGTAGATCAGTATTAGTCTCCGATGCAATACTACAGCTTTACGCTATCCTTTGGACCTTCACATTGACGATGAAACACAGAAATTGCGTCGGGATTTAATACAAAAGGCAGAATACCGACTTAAGTACAAGAAGAGTACATCTTCTCAATGTTTGTGGTTTGCTTTGAGTGTTTCCTGTGGGATCAGTATTAGATTCCGATGCACTAATGCAGCTTTACTCTATCCCTTGGACCTACACAATGACGATGAGACACAGAAATAGCGTCAGGATTTAATACAAAGTACACAATGTCGACTTAAGTACAAGCAGAGTAAATGTTGTTTCTTTTGTGGTTAGCTTTGAGCGTTTCCTGGGAGATCAGTATTAGATTCCGATGCACTACTGCAGCATTACTCTATTCCTTGGACCTTCAGATTGACGATGAAACACTGAAATTGCGTCGGGATTTAATACATAAGGCACAATGCCGACTTAAGTACCAGAAGAGTTAATTTTCTCATTGTTTGTGGTATGCTAGGAGCGTTTCCTGGGAGATCAGTATTAGATTCCGATGCACCACTGCAGCTTTACTCTATCCCTTGGTTCTTCAGATTGACGATGAAACACAGAATTTGCGTCGGGATTTAAACCAAAAAAGGCACAAGGCCGACGCAAGTAAAAGAAAAGCAAATCTCATTGTTTAAGTTTTGTTTTGAGCGTTTCCTGGTGGATCAGTATTAGTCTCCGATGCAATACTGCAGCTTTACGCTATTCTTTGGTCCTTCACATTGACAATGAAACACAGAAATTGCGTCGGGAATTAATACGAAAGGCACAATGTTGACTTAAGTACAAGAAAGTTAAATATTCTTTTTGTTTTCGGTTTGATTTGAGCGTTTCCTGGGAGATCAGTATTATATTCCGATGCACTACTGCAGCTTTACTCTATCCCTTGGACCTTCACATTGACGATGAAGCACAAATAATTCGTCGGTCTTAATACAAAAGGCACAATGCCGACTTAATTACAAAAAGAGTAAATCTTCTCATTGTTTGTGGTTTGCTTTGAGCGTTTCCTGGGAGATCAGTATTAGATTGCGATGCACTACTGCAGCTTTACTCTATCCCTTGGACCTTCACATTGACGATGAAACATAGAAGTTGCGTCGGGATTTAATACAACAGGCACAATGCCGACCTAAGTACAGGAAGGGTATATCTTCTCATTGTTTGTGGTTTGCTTTGAGCGTTTCCTGGGAGATCAGTATTAGATTCCGATGAATTACTAAAGCTTTAATCTATCACTTGGAACTTCACATTGACGATGATTTACAGAAATTGCCTCGGGATTTAATACAAAAATCACAATACCGACTTAAGTACAAAAAGAGTATATCTTCTCATTGTTTGTGGTTTGCTTTGAGCGTTTCCTGGGAGATCAGTATTAGATTCCGATACACTACTGCAGCTTTACTCTATCATTTGGACCTTCACGTTGACGTTGAAACACTGATATTGCGTCGGGATTAATTACAAAAGCACAATGTCAACCTAAGTACAAGGAGAGTAAATCGTCTCATTGTTTGTCTTTTGCTTTGAACGTTTCCTCTGGGATCAGTATTAGATTCCGATGCACTATTGCGCCTTTACTCTAACCCTAGGACCTTCACAGTGACGATGAAACACATAAATTGCATCGGGATTTAATAGAAAACGCACAATGTCGACTTAAGTACAAGAAATGTAAATATTCTTTTTGTTTGTGGCTTGCTTTGAGCGTTTCCTGGGAGATCAGTATTAGATTCCGATGCACTACTGCAGCTGTACTCTATCCCTTGGACCTTCACATTGACGATGAAACACAGAAACTGCGTCGGGATTTAATACAAAAGGCACAATGCCGACTGAAGTACATGAGGAGTAAATATTCCATTTTTTTTTTTGTGGTTTGCCTTAGCGATTCCTGGGAGATCAGTATTAGATTCCAATGCACTACTGCAGCTTTACTCTATCACCTGGACCTTCACATTCACGACGAAACACAGAAATTGCGTCGGGATTTAATACAAAGGGCACAATGCCGACTTAAGTACAAGAAGGTTAAATCTTCTCATTGTTTGTGGTTTGCTTTGAGCCTTTCCTGCGAGATCAGTATTAGTTTCCGACTCACTACTGCAGCTTTACCTTATCCCTTGGACCTTCACATTGGCGATGAAACACAGAAATTGCGTCGGGATTTTACACAAAAGGCACACTGTCGACTTACGTACAAAAAGAGTAAATATTATTTTGTTTGCGGTTTACTTTGAGCGTTTCCTGGGAGATCAGTATTAGACTCGGATGCACTAGTGTAGCTTTACTCTATCCCTTGGACCTTCACATTGACGATGAAAGACAGAAATTGCGTCGGGATTTAATACAAAAAGCACAGTGTCGACTTAAGTACACGAAGAGTAAATATTCTTTTTGATTGTGGTTGTCTTTGAGCGTTTTCTGGGAGATCAGTATTAGATTCCGATGCACTACTGCAGCTTTACTCTATCCCTTTGAACTTCACATGCCGATGAAACACAGAAATTTCGTCGGGATTTAAAACAGAAGGCTCAATGCTGACGTAAGTACTAGAAGAGTAAATCTTCTCATTGTTTGTGGTTTGCTTTGAGCGTTTCCTGGGAGATCAGCATTAGTTTCCGATTCACTACTGCAGCTTTACTCTATCCCATGGACCTTCACATTGACGATCAATCACAGAATTTGCGTCGGGATTTACTACTAAAGACACAATGCCGACTGTAGTACAAGAAGAGTAAATCTACTCATTGTTTGTGGTTTGCTTTGAGCGTTTCCTGGGAGATCAGTATTAGGTTCCGACGCACTACTGAGGCTTTACTCTATCCCTTAGACCTTCACATTGACGACGAAACACAGAGATTGCGTCGGGATATAATGCAAAAGGCACTATGCCGACTTATTACATGAAGAGTAAATGTTCTCATTGTTTGTGGTTTGCTTTGAGCGTTTCCTGGGAGATGAGTATTAGATTACGATGCACTACTGCAGATTCTCTCTATCCCTTGGACCCTCACACTGACGATGAAACACAGAAATTGCGTCGGGATATAATACAAAAGGTACCATGCCGAGTTAAGTACAAAAAGAATCAATCTTCTCATTGTTTGTGGTTTGCTTTGAGCGTTTCCTGGGAGATGAGTATTAGATTACGATCCACTACTGCAACTTCTCTCAACCCCCTGGACCTTCACACTGACGACGAAACACAGAATTTGCGTCTGGCTTTAAAACAATAGCCACAATGCCGACTTAAATACAACAAGAATATATCTTCTTATTGTTTGTTGTTTGATTTGAGCGTTTCCTTGGACATCAGTATTAGATTCCGATGCACTACTGCAGCTTTACTCTATCCCTTGGACCTTCACATTGATGACGAAACACAGAAATTGCGTCGGGATTTAAAACAATAGCCACAATGCCGACTTAAATTCAAGATAAGTATATCTTCTTGTTGTTTGTTGTTTAGTTGAGCGTTTCCTTGGACATCAGTATTAGATTCCGATGCACTACTGCAGCTTTACTGAATCCCTTGGACCTTCACATTGACGAACAAACACAGAATTAGCGTCGGAATGTAATACAAAAGACTCAATGCCGACTGAGGTACAAGGAGAGTAAATCTCCTCATTGTTGGTGGTTTGTTTTGAGCGTTTCCTGGGAGATCAGTATTAGATTTCGATGCACTACTGAGGCTTTACTCTATCCCTTAGACCTTCACATTGACGATGAAACACAGAAATTGTGTCGGGATTTAATACAAAAGGCAGAATGCCGACTGAAGTACAAGAAGAGTAAATCTCCTCATTGTTGGTGGTTTGCTTTGAGCGTTTCCTTGGACATCTGTATTAGATTCCGATGCACTACTGCAGCTTTACTTAATCCCTTGGACCTTCACATTGACGGTCAAACACAGAATTTGCGTCGGAATGTAGTAAATAAGGACACAATGCCGACTCAGGTACAAGAAGAGTAAATCTCCTCATTGTTTTTGGTTGGCTTTGGGCGTTTCCTGGGAGTTCAGTACTAGATTCCGATGCACTACTGCAGCTTTCCTCTATCCCTTGGACCTTCACATTGACGATGAAACACAGAGATTGAGTCGGGATTTAATATAAAACGCCAAATACCGAATTAAGTACTAGAAGAGTAAATCTTCTCATTGTTCGTGGATTGCTTTGAGCGTTTCCTGGGAGATCAGTATTAGATTCCGATGCACTACCGCAGCTTTACTCTATCCCTTGGACCTTCACAGTGACGATGAAACTCAGAAATTGCTTCGGGATTTAATACAAAAGGCACAATGCCGACTTAAGTACAAGAAGAGTATATCTTCTCGTTGTTTGTGGTTTGTTTTCAGCGTTTCCTCGGAGATCAGTATTAGATTCCGATGCAGTACTGCAGCTTTACTCTATACCTTGCACCTTCACAATGACGATGAAATACAGAAATGGCGTCGGGATGTAATACTAAAGCCACAATGCCGACATAAGTACTGGAAGAGTAAATCTTCTCATTGTTTGTGGTTTGCTCTGAGCGTTTCCTGGGAGATCAGTACTAGATTCCAGTGCACTACTGCAGCTTTAATCTATCCCTAGGCCTTCACATTCACGATGAAACACAGAGATATGCTACGGGATTTATACAAAAGGCACAAGGAGGACTGTGGTACAAATAGAGTCAATCTTCTCATTGTTTGAGGTTTGTGTTGAGCGTATCCTGGGAGATCAGTATTTGATTCCGTTGCAATACCGCAGCTATACTCAATCCCTTGAACCTTCACATTGTCGATGAAACACAGAAATGGCTTCGGGATTTAATACAAGAGGCACAATGCAGACTTAAGTACAAGAAGTCTATATCTTCTCATTGTTTGTGGGTTGGTTTGGGCGTTTCCTGCGACATCAATATTACATTCCCTTGCACTACTGCAGCTTTACTCTATCACTAGGACCTTCACATTGACGATGAAACACAGAAATGGCGTCGGGATGTAATACAAAAGGCACAATGCCGACTTAAGTACACGAAGAGTAAATCTGCTCATTGTTTGTGGTTTGCTTTGAGCGTTTCCTGGGAGATGTGTATTAGATTACGATGCACTACTGTAGCTTTTTTCTATCCCTTGAACCCTCACACTGACGATGAAACACAGAAATTGCGTCGGGATGTAATACAAATTCACAATGCCGACTAAAGTACCAGAGAGTATATCCCCTCCTTGTGTGTGGTTTGCTTTGAGCGTTTCCTGGGAGATCAGTATTAGTTTCCTATGCTCTACTGCAGCGTTACTCTATCCCTTGGACCTTCACATTGTCGATGAAACACAGAAATCGCGTCGCGATTTAATACAAAAGGCACAATGCCGACTTAAGTACAAGAAGAGTAATTCTTCTCATTGTTTGTGGTTTGCATTGAGCGTTTCCTGGGAGATCAGTATTAGTTTCCGATACGCTACTGCAGCGTTACTCTATCCCTTGGACCTTCACATTGACGATGAACCACAGAAATTGCGTCGGGATTTAATACAAATGGCACAATGTCGACTTAAGTACAAGAAGAGTAAATAATTTTTTGTTTGCGGTTTACTTTGAGCGTTTCCTGGGAGTTTAATATTAGGCTCGGATTCACTAGTTCAGCTTTACTCTATCCCTTGCACCTTCACATTAACGATGAAACACAGAGATTGAGTCGGGATTTAATATAAAAGGCAAAATGCCGAATTAAGTACTAGAAGAGTAAATCTTATCATTGTTCGAGGATTGTTTTGAGCGTTTCCTAGGAGATCAGTATTAGATTCCAATGCACTACTGCAACTTTACTCTATCCATTGGACCTTCACAGTGACGATGAAACACGGAAATTGCTTCGGGATTTAATACAAAAGGCACAATGCCGACTTAAGTACAAGAAGAGTATATCTTCTCGTTGTTTGTGGTTTGTTTTCAGCGTTTCCTCGGAGATCAATATTAGATTCCGATGCACTACTGCAGCTTTACTCTATACCTTGCACCTTCACAATGACGATGAAATACAGCAATGGATTCGGGATGTAATACTAAAGCCACAATGCCGACATAAGTACTGGAAGAGTAAATCTTCTCATTGTTTGTGGTTTGCTCTGAGCGTTTCCTGGGAGATCAGTACTAGATTCCAGTGCACTACTGCAGCTTTAATCTATCCCTAGGCCTTCACATTCACGATGAAACACAGACATATGCGTCGGGATTTATGCAAAAGGCACAAGGAGGACTGTGATACAAAGAGATTCAATCTTCTCATTGTTTGAGGTTGGTGTTGAGCGTATCCTGGGAGATCAGCATTTGATTCCGATGCACTACCACAGCTATACTCAACCCCTTGAACCTTCACATTGTCGATGAAACACAGAAATGGCGTCGGGATTTAATACAAGAGGCACAATGCAGACTTAAGTACAAGAAGGCTAAAACTTCTCATTGTTTGTGGTTTGGTTTGGGCGTTTCCTGGGACATCAGTATTACATTCCGATGCACTACTGCAGCTTTACTCTATCTCTTGGACCTTCTCCTTCACGATGAAACAGAGAAATTGCGTCGGGATTTAATACAAAATGCACAATGCCGACTTAAGTACAAGAAGAGTAACTCTTCTCATTGTTTGTGGTTTCCTTTGAAGATTTTCTGGGAGATCAGTACTAGATTCCAAAGCACTAACGCAGCTTCAATCCATCACTAGGACCTTCACATTGACGATGAAACACAGAAATGGCGTCGGGATGTAATACAAAAGGCACAATGCCGACTTAAGTACAAGAAGAGTAAATCTGCTCATTGTTTGTGGTTTGCTTTGAGCGTTTCCTGGGAGATCAGCATTCGTTTCCGATTCACTACTGCAGCTTTACTCTATCCCATGGACCTTCACATTGACGATCAATCACATAATTTGCGTCGGGATTTACTACTAAAGACACAATGCCGACTGTAGTACAAGAAGAGTAAATCTACTCATTGTTTGTGGTTTGCTTTGAGCGTTTCCTGGGAGATCAGTATTAGATTCCGACGCACTACTGAGGCTTTACTCTATCCCTTTGACCTTCACATTGACGACGAAACACAGAGATTGCGTCGGGATATAATGCAAAAGGCACAATGCCGACTTATTACATGAAGAGTAAATGTTCTCATTGTTTGTGGTTTGCTTTGAGCGTTTCCTGGGAGATGAGTATTAGATTACGATGCACTACTGCAGATTCTCTCTATCCCTTGGACCCTCACACTGACGATGAAACACAGAAATTGCGTCGGGATATAATACAACAGGTACCATGCCGAGTTAAGTACAAGAAGTGTCAATCATCTCTTTGATTGTTCTTTGCTTTGAGCGTTCCCTGGGAGATCAGTATTAGATTCCGATGCACTACTGCAGCTTTACTCAATCCCTTGGACCTTCACATTGACGATGAAACTTAGAACTTACGTCGGGATTTAATACAAAAGGCACAATGCCGACTTAAGTACAAGAAGAGTAAATCTTCTCATTGTTCGTGGTATGCTTCGAGGGTTTCCTGGGAGATCAGTACTAGATTCCGATGCACTACTGCAGCTTTACCCTATACCTTGGACCTTCACATTGACGATGGAACACAGAAATTGCGTCGGGATATAATACAAAAGGTACCATGCCGAGTTAAGTACAAAAAGAATCAATCTTCTCATTGTTTGTGGTTTGCTTTGAACGTTTCCTGGGAGATCAGTATTAGATTCCAATACACTACTGCAGCTTTACTCCATCCCTTGTACCTTCAAATTGACGATGAAACTCAGAAATTGCGTCGGTATTTAATGCAAAACGCACAATGCCGACATAAGTACAAGAAGAGTAATTCTTCTCATTTTTTGTGGCTTGCTTTGAACGTTTATTGGATGATCCGTATTAGTTTCCGATGCACTACTGCAGCGTTACTCTATCCCTTGGACCTTCACATTGACGATTAAACACAGAAATTGCGTCGGGATTTAATACAAAAGGCACAATGCTGACTTAAGTACAAGAAGAGTAAATCTTCTCATTGTTCGTGGTATGCTTCGAGGGTTCCTGGGAGATCAGTACTAGATTCCGATGCACTACTGCAGATTTACCCTACACCTTGGACCTTCACATTGACGATGAAACACAGAAATTTCGTCGGGATTTTATACAAAAGGCACAATGTCGGCTTAAGTACAAGAAGAGTAAATCTTCTCATTGTTTGTGGTTTGCTTTGAGCGTTTCCTGGGAGATGAGTATTAGATTACGATCCACTACTGCAACTTCTCTCAACCCCCTGGACCTTCACACTGATGACGAAACACAGAATTTGCGTCTGGATTTAAAACAATAGCCACAATGCCGACTTTAATACAACAAGAGTATATCTTCTTATTGTTTGTTGTTTGATTTCAGTGTTTCCTTGGACATCAGTATTAGATTCCGATGCACTACTGCAGCTTTATTCAATCCCTTGGACTTCAGATTGACGATCAAACACAGAATTTGCGTCGGAATGTAATACAAAAGACACATTGCCGACTGAAGTACAAGAAGAGTAAATCTCCTCATTGTTTGTGGTTTGATTTGGACGCTTCCTTGGAGATCAGTATTATATTCCGATGCACTGCTGCAGCTTTACTCTATCCCTTGTACCTTCCCATTGACGAAGAAACTCAGAAATTGCGTCGGGATTTAGTACAAAAGGCACAATGTCGACTTAAGTACATGAAGAGTAAATAGTCTTTTTGTTTGTGGTTTGCTTTGAGCGTTTTCTGGGAGATCAGTATTAGATTCCGATGCACTACTGCAGCTTTACTCTATCCCTTGGACCTTCACATTGATGACGAAACACAGAAATCGCGTCGGGATTTAAAACAATAGCCACAATGCCGACTTAAATTCAAGATAAGTATATCTTCTTGTTGTTTGTTGTTTAGTTGAGCGTTTCCTTGGACATCAGTATTAGATTCCGATGCACTACTGCAGCTTTACTCAATCCCTTGGACCTTCACATTGACGATCAAACACAGAATTAGCGTCGGAATGTAATACAAAAGACTCAATGCCGACTGAGGTACAAGAAGGGTAAATCTCCTCATTGTTGGTGGTTTGCTTTGAGCGTTTCCTGGGAGATCAGTATTAGATTTCGATGCTCTACTGAGGCTTTACTCTATCCCTTAGACCTTCCCATTGACGATGAAACTCAGAAATTGCGTCGGTATTTAACACAAAGGGCACTATGGCGACTTAAGTACAAGAAGAGTAATTCTTCTCATTGTTTTCGGTTTGCATTGAGCGTTTCCTGGGAGAACAGTATTAGTTTCCGATGCACTACTGCAGCGTTACTCTATCCCTTGGACCTTCACATTGACGAAGAAACACAGAAATTGCGTCGGGATTTAATACAAAAGCCACAATGCGGGCTTAAGTACAAGTAGAGTAAATATTCTCATTGAATGTGGTCTGATTTGAGCGTTCCTGGGAGGTCAGTATTAGATTCCGATGCACTACTGCAGCTTTACTCTATACCTTGGTCCTTCACATTGACGATGAAACACAGAAATTGCGTCGGGATTTTATACAAAAGGCACAATGTCGACTTAAGTACAAGAAGAGTAAATATTATTTTGTTTGTGGTTTACTTTGTGCGTTTCCTGTGAGACCAGTATTTGACTTGGATGCACTAGGTCAGCTTTCCTCTATCGCTTGGACCTTCACATTGACGATGAAACACAGAAATTGCTTCGGGATTTAATACAAAAGGCACAATGCCGAATTAAGTACAAGAAGAGTATATCTTCTCGTTGTTTGTGGTTTGTTTTCAGCGTTTCCTCGGAGATCAGTATTAGATTCCGATGCACTACTGCAGCTTTACTCTATACCTTGCAGCTTCACAATGACGATGAAACACAGAAATGGCGTCGGGAAATAATACTAAAGGCACAATGCCTACATAAGTACTGGAAGAGTATGTCTTCTCATTGTTTGTGGTTTGCTCTGAGCATTTCCTGGGAGATCAGTACTAGATTCTAGTGCACTACTGCAGCTTTAATCTATCCCTAGGCCTTCACATTCACGATGAAACACAGACATATGCTACGGGATTTATACAAAAGGCACAAGGAGGACTGTGGTACAAATAGAGTCAATCTTCTCATTGTTTGAGGTTTGTGTTAAGCGTATCCTGGGAGATCAGTATTTGATTCCGATGCAATACCGCAGCTATACTCAATCCCTTGAACCTTCACATTGTCGATGAAACACAGAAATGGCGTCGGGATTTAATACAAGAGGCACAATGCAGACTTAAGTACAAGAAGTCTAAATCTTCTCATTGTTTGTGGTTTGCTTTGAGCGTTTCCTGGGAGATGTGTATTAGATTACGATGCACTACTGCAGCTTTTTTCTATCCCTTGGACCCTCACACTGACGATGAAACACAGAAAGTGCGTCGGGATGTAATACAAATTCACAATGGCGACTAAAGTACCAGAGAGTATATCCTCTCCTTGTGTGTGGTTTGCTTTGAGCGTTTCCTGGGAGATCAGTATTAGTTTCCTATGCGCTACTGCAGCGTTACTCTATCCCTTGGACCTTCACATTGACGATGAAACACAGAAATCGCGTCGCGATTTAATACAAAAGGCAAAATGCCGACTTAAGTACAAGAAGAGTAATTCTTCTCATTGTTTGTGGTTTGCATTGAGCGTTTCCTGGGAGATCAGTATTAGTTTCCGATACGCTACTACAGCGTTACTCTCTCCCTTGGACCTTCACATTGACGATGAACCACAGAAATTGCGTCGCGACTTAATACAAAAGGCACAATGCCGACTTAAGTACAAGAAGAGTTAATCTTCTCATTGTTTGTGGTTTGCTTTGAACCTTCCTTGGGAGATCAGTACTAGATTCCGATGCACTACTGGGGCTTTACTCTATACCTTGCACCTTCACATTGACGATGAAACACAGAAATTGCGTCGGGATTTAATACAAATGGCACAATGTCGACTTAAGTACAAGAAGAGTAAATAATTTTTTGTTTGCGGTTTACTTTGAGCGTTTCCTGGGAGTTTAATATTAGGCTCGGATTCACTAGTTCAGCTTTACTCTATCCCTTGCACCTTCACATTAACGATGAAACACAGAGATTGAGTCGGGATTTAATATAAAAGGCAAAATGCCGAATTAAGTACTAGAAGAGTAAATCTTCTCATTGTTCGTGGATTGCTTTGAGCGTTTCCTGGGAGATCAGTATTAGATTCCAATGCACTACTGCAACTTTACTCTATCCCTTGGACCTTCACAGTGACGATGAAACACGGAAATTGCTTCGGGATTGAATACAAAAGGCACAATGCCGACTTAAGTACAAGAAGAGTATATCTTCTCGTTGTTTGTGGTTTGTTTTCAGCGTTTCCTCGGGGATCAGTATTAGATTCCGATTCACTACTGCAGCTTTACTCTATACCTTGCACCTTCACAATGACGATGAAATACAGAAATGGCGTCGGGATGTAGTACTAAAGGCACAATGCCGACATAAGTACTGGAAGAGTAAATCTTCTCATTGTTTGTGGTTTGCTCTGAGCGTTTCCTGGGAGATCAGTACTAGATTCCAGTGCACTACTGCAGCTTTAATCTATCCCTAGGCCTTCACATTCACGATGAAACACAGACATATGCGTCGGGATTTATACAAAAGGCACAAGGAGGACTGTGGTACAAATAGATTCAATCTTCTCATTGTTTGAGGTTGGTGTTGAGCGTATCCTGGGAGATCAGCATTTGATTCCGATGCACTACCACAGCTATACTCAATCCCTTGAACCTTCCCATTGTCGATGAAACACAGAAATGGCGTCGGGATTTAATACAAGAGGCACAATGCAGACTTAAGTACAAGAACGCTAAATCTTCTCATTGATTGTGGTCTGGTTTGGGCGTTTCCTGGGATATCAGTATTACATTCCGATGCACTACTGCAGCTTTACTCTATCTCTTGGACCTTCTCCTTCACGATGAAACAGAGAAATTGCGTCGGGATTTAATACAAATTGCACAATGCCGACTTAAGTACAAGAAGAGTAACTCTTCTCATTGTTTGTGGTTTCCTTTGAAGATTTCCTGGGAGATCAGTACTAGATTCCAAAGCACTAACGCAGCTTCAATCCATCACTAGTACCTTCACATTGACGATGAAACACAGAAATGGCGTCGGGATGTAATACAAAAGGCACAATGCCGACTTAAGTACAAGGAGAGTAAATCTGCTCATTGTTTGTGGTTTGCTTTGAGCGTTTCCTGGGAGATGTATATTAGATTACGATGCACTACTGCAGCTTTTTTCTATCCCTTGGACCCTCACGCTGAAGATGAAACACAGAAATTGCGTCGTGATATAATACAAAAGGCACAATGCCGACTAAAGTACAAGAAGAGTATATCCTCTCATTGTTTCTAGTTTCCTTTGAGCGTTTCCTGAGAGATCGTTATTAGTTTCCGATCCGCTACTGCAGCGTTACTCTATCCCTTGGACCTCCACATTGACGATGAAACACAGATATCGCGTCGCGATTTAATACAAAAGGCACAATGTCGACTTAAGTACAAAAAGAGGATATCTTCTCATTGTTTCAGGTATGCTTCAAGGGTTTCCTGCGAGATCAGTACTAGATTCCGATGCATTACTGCAGCTTTACTCTATCCCTTGGACCTTCACATTGACGATGAAACTTAGAACTTACGTCGGGATTTAATACAAAAGGCACAATGCCGACTTAAGTACAAGAAGATTAAATCTTCTCATTGTTCGTGGTATGCTTCGAGGGTTTCCTGGAAGATCAGTACTAGATTCCGATGCACTACTGCAGCTTTACCCTATACCTTGGACCTTCACATTGACGATGGAACACAGAAATTGCGTCGGGATATAATACAAAAGGTACCATGCCGAGTTAAGTACAAAAAGAATCAATCTTCTCATTGTTTGTGGTTTGCTTTGAACGTTTCCTGGGAGATCAGTCTTAGATTCCAATACACTACTGCAGCTTTACTCCATCCCTTGTACCTTCAAATTGACGATGAAACTCAGAAATTGCGTCGGTATTTAATACAAAACGCACAATGCCGACATAAGTACAAGAAGAGTAATTCTTGTCATTTTTTGTGGCTTGCTTTGAGCGTTCATTGGATGATCCGTATTAGTTTCCGATGCACTACTGCAGCGATAGTCTATCCCTTGGACCTTCACATTGACGATTAAACACAGATATTGCGTCGGGATTTAATACAAAATGCACAATGCTGACTTAAGTACAAGAAGAGTAAATCTTCTCATTGTTCGTGGTATGCTTCGAGGGTTTCCTGGGAGATCAGTACTAGATTCCGATGCACTACTGCAGATTTACCCTACACCTTGGACCTTCACATTGACGATGAAACACAGAAATTGCGTCGGGATTTTATACAAAAGGCACAATGTCGGCTTAAGTACAAGAAGAGTAAATCTTCTCATTGTTTGTGGTTTGCTTTGAGCGATTCCTGGGAGATGAGTATTAGATTACGATCCACTACTGCAACTTCTCTCAACCCCCTGGACCTTCACACTGACGACGAAACACAGAATTTGCGTCTGGATTTAAAACATTAGCCACAATGCCGACTTAAATACAACAAGAATATATCTTCTTATTGTTTGTTGTTTGATTTGAGCGTTTCCTTGGAGATCAGTATTAGATTCCGATGCACTACTGCAGCTTTATTCAATCCCTTGGACTTCAGATTGACGATCAAACACAGAATTTGCGTCGGAATGTAATACAAAAAAGACACAATGCCGACTGAAGTACAAGAAGAGTAAATCTCCTCATTGTTTGTGGTTTGCTTTGGGCGCTTCCTTGGAGATCAGTATTATATTCCGATGCACTGCTGCAGCTTTACTCTATCCCTTGTACCTTCCCATTGACGATGAAACTCAGAAGTTGCGTCGGGATTTAATACAAAAGGCACAATGTCGACTTAAGTACATGATGAGTAAATAGACTTTTTGTTTGTGGTTTGCTTTGAGCGTTTTGTGGGAGGTCAGTATTAGATTCCGATGCACTACTGCAGCTTTACTCTATCCCCTGAACCTTCACATTGATGACGAAACACAGAAATTGCGTCGGGATTTAAAACAATAGCCACAATGCCGACTTAAATTCAAGATAAGTACATCTTCTTATTGTTTGTTGTTTAGTTGAGCGTTTCCTTGGACATCAGTATTAGATTCCGATGCACTACTGCAGCTTTACTCAATCCCTTGAACCTTCACATTGACGATCAAACACAGAATTAGCGTCGGAATGTAATACAAAAGACTCAATGCCGACTGAGGTACAAGAAGAGTAAATCTCCTCGTTGTTGGTGGTTTGCTTTGAGCGTTTCCTGGGAGATCAGTATTAGATTTCGATGCACTACTGAGGCTTTACTCTATCCCTTAGACCTTCACATTGACGATGAAACACAGAAATTGTGTCGGGATTTAATACAAAAGGCAGAATGCCGACTGAAGTACAAGAAGAGTAAATCTCCTCATTGTTGGTGGTTTGCTTTGAGCGTTTCCTTGGACATCTGTATTAGATTCCGATGCACTACTGCAGCTTTACTCAATCCCTTGGACCTTCACATTGACGATCAAACACAGAATTTGCGTCAGAATGTAGTACAAAGGACACAATGCCGACTGAGGTACAAGAAGAGTAAATCTCCTCATTGTTTGTGGTTTGCTTTGGGCGTTTCCTGGGAGATCAGTATTAGATTCTGATGCACTACTGCAGCTTTACTCCATCTCTTGTACCTTCCCATTGACGATGAAACACAGAAATTGCGTCGGGATTTTATACAAAAGGCACAATGTCGACATAAGTACAAGAAGAGTAAATATTATTTTGTTTGTGGTTTACTTTGTGCGTTTCCTGTGAGATCAGTATTTGACTTGGATGCACTAGGTCAGCTTTCCTCTATCCCTTGGACCTTCACATTGACGATGAAACACAGAGATTGAGTCGGAATTTAATATAAAACGCCAAATGCCGAATTAAGTACTAGAACAGTAAATCTTCTCATTGTTCGTGGATTGCTTTGAGCGTTTCCTGGGAGATCAGTATTAGATTCCGATGTACTACTGCAGCTTTACTCTATCCCTTGGACCTTCACTGTGACGATGAAACTCAGAAATTGCTTCGGGATTTAATACAAAAGGCACAATGCCGACTTAAGTACAAGAAGAGTATATCTTCTCGTTGTTTGTGGTTTGTTTTCAGCGTTTCCTCGGAGATCAGTATTAGATTCCGATGCACTACTGCAGCTTTACTCTATACCTTGCACCTTCACAATGACGATGAAACACAGAAATGGCGTCGGGAAATAATACTAAAGGCACAATGCCTACATAAGTACTGGAAGAGTATGTCTTCTCATTGTTTGTGGTTTGCTCTGAGCATTTCCTGGGAGATCAGTACTAGATTCTAGTGCACTACTGCAGCTTTAATCTATCCCTAGGCCTTCACATTCACGATGAAACACAGACATATGCTACGGGATTTATACAAAAGGCACAAGGAGGGCTGTGGTACAAATAGAGTCAATCTTCTCATTGTTTGAGGTTTGTGTTGAGCGTATCCTGGGAGATCAGTATTTGATTCCGATGCAATACCGCAGCTACACTCAATCCCTTGAACCTTCACATTGTCGATGAAACACAGAAATGGCGTCGGGATTTAATACAAGAGGCACAATGCAGACTTAAGTACAAGAAGTCTAAATCTTCTAATTGTTTGTGGGTTGGTTTGGGCGTTTCCTGCGACATCAATATTACATTCCGCTGCACTACTGCAGCTTTACTCTATCACTAGGACCTTCACATTGACGATGAAACACAGAAATGGCGTCGGGATGTAATACAAAAGGCACAATGCCGACTTAAGTACACGAAGAGTACATCTGCTCATTGTTTGTGGTTTGCTTTGAGCGTTTCCTGGGAGATGTGTATTAGATTACGATGCACTACTGCAGCTTTTTTCTATCCCTTGGACCCTCACACTGACGATGAAACACAGAAATTGCGTCGGGATGTAATACAAATTCACAATGCCGACTAAAGTACCAGAGAGTATATTCTCTCCTTGTGTGTGGTTTGCTTTGAGCGTTTCCTGGGAGATCAGTATTAGTTTCCTATGCGCTACTGCAGCGTTACTCTATCCCTTGGACCTTCACATTGACGATGAAACACAGAAATCGCGTCGCGATTTAATACAAAAGGCACAATGCCGACTTAAGTACAAGAAGAGTTAATCTTCTCATTGTTTGTGGTTTGCTTTGAACCTTCCTTGGGAGATCAGTACTAGATTCCGATGCACTACTGGGGCTTTACTCTATACCTTGCACCTTCACATTGACGATGAAACACAGAAATTGCGTCGGGATTTAATACAAATGGCACAATGTCGACTTAAGTACAAGAAGAGTAAATAATTTTTTGTTTGCGGTTTACTTTGAGCGTTTCCTGGGAGTTTAATATTAGGCTCGGATTCACTAGTTCAGCTTTACTCTATCCCTTGCACCTTCACATTAACGATGAAACACAGAGATTGAGTCGGGATTTAATATAAAAGGCAAAATGCCGAATTAAGTACTAGAAGAGTAAATCTTCTCATTGTTCGTTAATTGCTTTGGGCGTTTACTGGGAGATCAGTATTAGATTCCGATGCACTACTGCAGCTTTACTCTATACCTTGCACCTTCACAATGACGATGAAATACAGAAATGGCGTCGGGATGTAATACTAAAGGCACAATGCTGACATAAGTACTGGAAGAGTAAATCTTCTCATTGTTTGTGGTTTGCTCTGAGCGTTTCCTGGGAGATCAGTACTAGATTCCAGTGCACTACTGCAGCTTTAATCTATCCCTAGGCCTTCACATTCACGATGAAACACAGACATATGCGTCGGGATTTATACAAAAGGCACAAGGAGGACTGTGGTACAAATAGATTCAATCTTCTCATAGTTTGAGGTTGGTGTTGAGCGTATCCTGGGAGATCAGCATTTGATTCCGATGCACTACCACAGCTATATTCAATCCCTTGAACCTTCACATTGTCGATGAAACACAGAAATGGTGTCGGGATTTAATACAAGAGGCACAATGCAGACTTAAGTACAAGAAGGCTAAATCTTCTCATTGTTTGTGGTTTGGTTTGGGCGTTTCCTGGGACATCAGTATTACATTCCGATGCACTACTGCAGCTTTAATCTATCTCTTGGACCTTCTCCTTCACGATGAAACAGAGAAATTGCGTCGGGATTTAATACAAAATGGACAATGCCGACTTAAGTACAAGAAGAGTAACTCTTCTCATTGTTTGTGGTTTCCTTTGAAGATTTCCTGGGAGATCAGTACTAGATTCCAAAGCACTAACGCAGCTTCAATCCATCACTAGGACCTTCACATTGACGATGAAACACAGAAATGGCGTCGGGATGTAATACAAAAGGCACAATGCCGACTTAAGTACAAGAAGAGTAAATCTGCTCATTGTTTGTGGTTTGCTTTGAGCGTTTCCTGGGAGATGTATATTAGATTACGATGCACTACTGCAGCTTTTTTCTATCCCTTGGACCCTCACGCTGACGATGAAACACAGAAATTGCGTCGTGATATAATACAAAAGGAACAATGCCGACTAAAGTACAAGAAGAGTATATCCTCTCATTGTTTGTAGTTTCCTTTGAGCGTTTCCTGAGAGATCAGTATTAGTTTCCGATGCGCTAATGAAGCGTTACTCTATCCCTTGGACCTTCACATTGACGATGAAACACAGAAATCGCGTCGCGATTTAATACAAAAGGCACAATGTCGACTTAAGTACAAAAAGAGGATATCTCCTCATTGTTCGAGGTATGCTTCAAGGGTTTCCTGCGAGATCAGTGCTAGATTCCGATGCACTACTGCAGCTTTACTCTATACCTTGGACCTTCACATTGACGATGAAACACAGAAATTGCGCCGGGATTTTACACAAATGGCACAATGTCGACTTAAGTACAAGGAGAGTAAATAATTTTTTGTTTGTGGTTTACTTTGAGCGTTTCCTAGGAGTTTAATATTAGACTCGGATTCACTAGTTCAGCTATACTCTATCCCTTGCACCTTCACAGTGACGATGAAACATAGAGATTGAGTCGGGACTTAATAAAAAAGGCAAAATGCCGAATTAAGTACTAGAAGAGTGATTCTTCTCAATGTTCGTGGTTTGCTTTAAGCGTTTCCTGGGAGATCAACATTAGATTCCGATGCACTACTGTAGTTTTACTCTACCCCTAGGACCTTCATATTGACGATGAAACTCAGATATTGCGTCGGGATATAATACAAAAGGCACGATGCCGACTTAAGTTCAAGTAGTCTAAACTTACTCATTGTTTCTGGTATGATCTGCGCGTTTCCTGGGAGATCAGTATTAGATTCCGATGCACTACTGCACCTTTACTCTATCCCTTGGACTTAACATTGACGATCAAATACAGAATTTGCGTCGGATTCTAATACAAAAGACACAATGCCGACAAAAGTACAAGAAGAGTAAACCTCCTCATTGTTTGTGGTTTGCTTTGAGCGTTTCCTGGGGGATCAGTATTAGATTCCGATGCACTACTGCAGCATTACTCTATCCCTTGGACCTTCACATTGACGAAGAAACATAGAAATTGCGTCGGGATGTAATACAAAAGGCAAAATGCCGACTGAAGTACATTATTTGTGGTTTGGTTTGGGTGTTTGCTGGGACAACAGTATTAGATTCCGATGCACTTCTGCAGCTTCACTCTATCCCTTGGACCTTCTCCTTGATGATGAAACAGAGATATTGCGTCGGTATTTAATACAAAATGCACAGTGTTGACTTAAGTACAAGAAGATTCAATCTTCTCATTGTTTGTGGTTTCCTTTGAGCGCTTCGTGGGAGATCAGTACTACATTCCGAAGCACTACTGCAGCTTTACTCTGTTCCTAGGACTTTCACATTGTCGAAGAAACACAGAAATGGCGTCGGGCTTTAATTCAAAAGGCACAATGCCGACTTAAGTACAAGAAGACTAAATCTTCTCATTGTTGTGGTTTGGTTTGGGTGTTTCCAGGGACAGCAGTATTAGATTCCGATGCACTACTGCAGCTTAACTCTATCCCTTGGACCTTCTCCTTCACGATGAAACAGAGAAATTGCGTCGGGATTTAATAAAAAATGCACAATGCCGACTTAAGTACAAGAAGAGTAAATCTCCTCATTGTTTGTGGTTTCCTTTGAAGGTTTCCTGGGAGATCAGTACTAGATTCTGAAGCACTACTGCAGCTTTACTCTTTCACTAGGCCCTTCACATTGAAGATGAAACACAGAAATGGCGTCGGGATTTACTACAAAGGGCATAATGCCGACTTAAGTACAAGAAGAGTAAATCATCTCATTGATTGTGGTTTTCTTTGAGCGTGTCCTAGGAGATCAGTATTAGATTCCAATGCACTACTGCAGCTTTACTATATTCCTTGGACCCTCACCTTGATGATGAAACACAGAAATTGCGTCGTTATTATATACAAAAGGCACAATGCCGACTTAAGTACAAGAAGAGTATATCCTGTCGTTGTTTGTGGCTTGCTTTGAGCGTTTCCTTGGAGATCAGTATTAGATTCTGATGCTCTACTGCAACTTTACTCTATCCCTTGGAACTTCACTTTGACGATGAAGTGCAGAAATTGCGTCAGGAATTAACCCAAAAGGCACAATACCGACTTAAGTACAAGAAGACTTAATCATCTCGATGTTTGTGGTTTGCTTTAAGCGTTTCCTGGGAGATCAGTATTAGATTCCGATGCACTACTGCAACTTTACTCTATGCCTTGGACCTTCACTTTGCCGATGAAACACAAAGATTGCGTCAGGTATTAACCCAAAAGGCACAATGCTGACTTAAGTACAAGAAGACTAAATCTTCCCATTGTTTGTGGATTAATTTGGTCGTTTCCAGGGACATCAGTATTAGATTCAGATGCACTACTGCAGCTTTACTCTATCCCTTGGACCTTCACCTTGACGATGAAACAGAGAAATTGCGTCGGGATTTAATACAAAATGCACAATGCAGAATTAAGTACAAGAAGAGTAAATCCTCTCATTGATTGTGGTTTCCTTTGAGCGTTTCCTGGAAGATCAGTACTACATTCCGAAGCACTACTGCGGCTTTACTCTATCCCTAGGACCTTCACATTGACGATGAAACACTGAAATGGCGTCAGGATTTAATACAAAAGGCACAATGCCAACTTAAGTACAAGAAGAGTAAACTTTCTCATTGTTTGTGGTTTGCTTTGAGCCTTCCCTGGGAGATCAGTATTAGATTCCGATGCACTACCGCAGCTTTATCTCTATCCCTTCGACATTTACATTGACGATGAAACACAGAAATTGTGTCGGAATTTAATACAAATGGTACAAAAGGCACAATGCCGACCTAAGTACAAGAAGAGTATATCTTCTCGTTGTTTGTGGTTTGTTTTCAGCGTTTCCTCGGAGATCAGTGTTAGATTCCGATGCACTACTGCAGCTTTACTCTATACCTTGCACCGTCACAATGACGATGAAACACTGAAATGGCGTCGGGATGTAATACTAAAGGCACAATGCCGACATAAGTACTGGAAGAGTAAGTCTTCTCATTGTTTGTGGTTTGCTCTGAGCGTTTCCTGGGAGATCAGTACTAGATTCCAGTGCACTACTCCAGCTTTAATCCATCCCTAGGCCTTCACATTCACGATGAAACACACAAATATTTGTCGGGATTTATACAAAAGGCACAAGGAGGATTGAAGTACAAATAGAGTTAATCTTCTCATCGTTTGAGGTTTGCGTTGAGCGTTTCCTGGGAGATCAGCATTAGATTCCGATGCACTACTGCAGCTATACTCAATCCCTTGAACCTACACATTGACAATGAAACTCAGATATTGCGTCGGGATTTAATACAAAAGGCACAATGCCAACTTAAGTACAAGAAAAGTAAATCTTCTAATAGTTTGTGGTTTGCTTTTAGCGTTTCCTGGGGGATCAGTATTAGATTCCGATGCACTACTGCAGCATTACTCTATCCCTTGGACCTTCACATTGACGAAGAAACATAGAAATTGCGTCGGGATGTAATACAAAAGGCAAAATGCCGACTGAAGTACAATAAGAGTAAATCTTTTAATTGTTTGTGGTTTCCTTTTAGCGTTTCCTTTGAGATCAGTATCAGATTCCGATGCACTACTGCAGCCTTACTCTATCCCTTTTACCTTCACATCGACGATGAAACACAGAAATTGCCACGGGATTTAATACAAAAGGCACAATGCCGACTTAAGTACTAAAAGAGACAATCTATTCATTGTTTGTGGTTTGTTTTGAGCATTTCCTGCTAGATAAGTATTACATTCCGATGCACTACTGCAGCTTTGCTCTATCCCTTGAAGCTTCACATTGACGATGAAACTCAGTATTTCCGTCGGGAGTTAATAAAAAAGGCACATTGCCGACATAAGTACAAGAAGTGTAATTCTACTCATTGTTTGTGGTTTGCATTAAGCGTATCCTGAGAGATCAGTATTAGTTTCCCATGCACTACTACAGCATTACTTGGACTTCAGATTGACGATCAAACACAGAATTTGCGTCGGAATGTAATACAAAAGACACAATGCCGACTGAAGTACAAGAAGAGTAATCTCCTCATTGTTTGTGGTTTGCTTTGGGCGCTTCCTTGGAGATCAGTATTATATTCCGATGCACTGCTGCAGCTTTACTCTATCCCTTGTACCTTCCCATTGACGATGAAACTCAGAAATTGCGTAGGGATTTAATACAAAAGGCACAATGTCGACTTAAGTACATGAAGAGTAAATAGTCTTTTTGTTTGTGGTTTGCTTTGAGCGTTTTCTGGGAGAACAGTATTAGTTTCCGATGCACTACTGCAGCGTTACTCTATCCCTTGGACCTTCAAATTGACGAAAAAACACAGAAATTGCGTCGGGATTTAATACAAAAGCCACAATGCGGGCTTAAGTACAAGTAGAGTAAATATTCTCATTGAATGTGGTCTGATTTGAGCGTTCCTGGGAGGTCAGTATTAGATTCCGATGCACTACTGCAGCTTTACTCTATCCCTTGGACCATCTCATTGACGATGAAACACAGAAATTGCGTCGGGATTCAATACAAAAGGCACAATGCCAATTAAGTACAAGAAGAGTAAATCTACTCATTGTTCGTGGTTTGCTTCGAGCGCTTCCTGGGAGTTCAGTACTAGATTCCGATGCACTACTGCAGCTTTACTCTATACCTTGGACCTTCACATTGACGATGAAACACAGAAATTGCGTCGGGATTTTATACAAAAGGCACAATGTCGACATAAGTACAAGAAGAGTAAATATTATTTTGTTTGTGGTTTACTTTGTGCGTTTCCTGTGAGACCAGTATTTGACTTGGATGCACTAGGTCAGCTTTCCTCTATCCCTTGGACCTTCACATTGACGATGAAACACAGAGATTGAGTCGGGATTTAATATAAAACGCCAAATGCCGAATTAAGTACTAGAAGAGTAAATCTTCTCATTGTTCGTGGATTGCTTTGAGCGTTTCCTGGGAGATCAGTATTAGATTCCGATGCACAACTGCAGCTTTACTCTATCCCTTGGACCTTCACAGTGACGATGAAACTCAGAAATTGCTTCGGGATTTAATACAAAAGGCACAATGCCGACTTAAGTACAAGAAGAGTATATCTTCTCGTTGTTTGTGGTTTGTTTTCAGCGTTTCCTGGGAGATCAGTATTAGATTCCGATGCACTACTGCAGCTTTACTCTATACCTTGCACCTTCACAATGACGATGAAACACAGAAATGGCGTCGGGAAATAATACTAAAGGCACAATGCCTACATAAGTACTGGAAGAGTATGTCTTCTCATTGTTTGTGGTTTGCTCTGAGCATTTCCTGGGAGATCAGTACTAGATTCTAGTGCACTACTGCAGCTTTAATCTATCCCTAGGCCGTCACATTCACGATGAAACACAGACATATGCTACGGGATTTATACAAAAGGCACAAGGAGGACTGTGGTACAAATAGAGTCAATCTTCTCATTGTCTGAGGTTTGCGTTAAGCGTATCCTGGGAGAACACTATTTGATTCCGATGCAATACCGCAGCTATACTCAATCCCTTGAACCTTCACATTGTCGATGAAACACAGAAATGGCGTCGGGATTTAATACAAGAGGCACAATGCAGACTTAAGTACAAGAAGTCTAAATCTTCTCATTGTTTGTGGGTTGGTTTGGGCGTTTCCTGCGACATCAATATTACATTCCGATGCACTACTGCAGCTTTACTCTATCACTAGGACCTTCACATTGACGATGAAACACAGAAATGGCGTCGGGATGTAATACAAAAGGCACAATGCCGACTTAAGTACACGAAGAGTAAATCTGCTCATTGTTTGTGGTTTGCTTTGAGCGTTTCCTGAGAGATGTGTATTAGATTACGATGCACTACTGCAGCTTTTTTCTATCCCTTGGACCCTCACACTGACGATGAAACACAGAAATTGCGCCGGGATGTAATACAAATTCACAATGCCGACTAAAGTACCAGAGAGTATATCCTCTCCTTGTGTGTGGTTTGCTTTGAGCGTTTCCTGGGAGATCAGTATTAGTTTCCTATGCGCTACTGCAGCGTTACTCTATCCCTTGGACCTTCACATTGACGATGAAACACAGAAATTGCGTCGCGACTTAATACAAAAGGCACAATGCCGACTTAAGTACAAGAAGAGTAATTCTTCTCATTGTTTGTGGTTTGCATTGAGCGTTTCCTGGGAGATCAGTATTAGTTTCCGATACGCTACTGCAGCGTTACTCTATCCCTTGGACCTTCACATTGACGATGAACCACAGAAATTGCGTCGCGACTTAATACAAAAGGCACAATGCCGACTTAAGTACAAGAAGAGTTAAACTTCTCATTGTTTGTGGTTTGCTTTGAACCTTCCTTGGGAGATCAGTACTAGATTCCGATGCACTACTGGGGCTTTACTCTATACCTTGCACCTTCACATTGACGATGAAACACAGAAATTGCGTCGGGATTTAATACAAATGGCACAATGTCGACTTAAGTACAAGAAGAGTAAATAATTTTTTGTTTGCGGTTTACTTTGAGCGTTTCCTGGGAGTTTATTTATTAGGCTCGGATTCACTAGTTCAGCTTTACTCTATCCCTTGCACCTTCACATTAACGATGAAACACAGAGATTGAGTCGGGATTTAATATAAAAGGCAAAATGCCGAATTAAGTACTAGAAGAGTAAATCTTCTCATTGTTCGTGGATTGCTTTGAGCGTTTCCTGGGAGATCAGTATTAGATTCCAATGCACTACTGCAACTTTACTCTATCCCTTGGACCTTCACAGAGACGATGAAACACGGAAATTGCTTCGGGATTTAATACAAAAGGCACAATGCCGACTTAAGTACAAGAAGAGTATATCTTCTCGTTGTTTGTGGTTTGTTTTCAGCGTTTCCTCGGGGATCAGTATTAGATTCCGATTCACTACTGCAGCTTTACTCTATACCTTGCACCTTCACAATGACGATGAAATACAGAAATGGCGTCGGGATGTAATACTAAAGGCACAATGCCGACATAAGTACTGGAAGAGTAAATCTTCTCATTGTTTGTGGTTTGCTCTGAGCGTTTCCTGGGAGATCAGTACTAGATTCCAGTGCACTACTGCAGCTTTAATCTATCCCTAGGCCTTCACATTCACGATGAAACACAGACATATGCGTCGGGATTTATACAAAAGGCACAAGGAGGACTGTGGTACAAATAGATTCAATCTTCTCATTGTTTGAGGTTGGTGTTGAGCGTATCCTGGGAGATCAGCATTTGATTCCGATGCACTACCACAGCTATACTCAATACCTTGAACCTTCCCATTGTCGATGAAACACAGAAATGGCGTCGGGATTTAATACATGAGGCACAATGCAGACTTAAGTACAAGAACGCTAAATCTTCTCATTGATTGTGGTCTGGTTTGGGCGTTTCCTGGGATATCAGTATTACATTCCGATGCACTACTGCAGCTTTACTCTATCTCTTGGACCTTCTCCTTCACGATGAAACAGAGAAATTGCGTCGGGATTTAATACAAATTGCACAATGCCGACTTAAGTACAAGAAGAATAACTCTTCTCATTGTTTGTGGTTTCCTTTAAAGATTTCCTGGGAGATCAGTACTAGATTCCAAATCACTAACGCAGCTTCAATCCATCACTAGTACCTTCACATTGACGATGAAACACAGAAATGGCGTCGGGATGTAATACAAAAGGCACAATGCCGACTTAAGTACAAGAAGAGTAAATCTGCTCATTGTTTGTGGTTTGCTTTGAGCGTTTCCTGGGAGATGTATATTAGATTACGATGCACTACTGCAGCTTTTTTCTATCCCTTTCACCCTCACGCTGAAGATGAAACACAGAAATTGCGTCGTCATATAATACAAAAGGCACAATGCCGACTAAAGTACAAGAAGAGTATATCCTCTCATTGTTTGTAGTTTCCTTTGAGCGTTTCCTGAGAGATCAGTATTAGTTTCCGATCCGCTACTGCAGCGTTACTCTATCCCTTGGACCTCCACATTGACGATGAAACACAGATATCGCGTCGCGATTTAATACAAAAGGCACAATGTCGACTTAAGTACAAAAAGAGGATATCTTCTCATTGTTCCAGGTATGCTTCAAGGGTTTCCTGCGAGATCAGTACTAGATTCCGATGCACTACTGCAGCTTTACTCTATACCTTGGACCTTCACAATGACGATGAAACACATAAATTGCGCCGGGATTTTACACAAATGGCACAATGTCGACTTAAGTACAAGGAGAGTTAATAATTTTTAGTTTGTGGTTTACTTTGAGCGCTTCCTAGGAGTTTAATATTAGACTCGGATTCACTAGTTCAGCTTTACTCTATCCCTTGCACCTTCACAGTGACGATGAAACATAGAGATTGAGTCGGGACTTAATAAAAAAGGCAAAATGCCGAATTAAGTACTAGAAGAGTGATTCTTCTCAATGTTCGTGGTTTGCTTTGAGCGTTTCCTGGGAGATCAACATTAGATTCCGATGCACTACTGTAGTTTTACTCTATCCCTAGGACCTTCATATTGACGATGAAACTCAGATATTGCGTCGGGATATAATACAAAAGGCACGATGCCGACTTCAGTTCAAGTAGTCTAAACTTACTCATTGTTTCTGGTATGATCTGAGCGTTTCCTGGGAGATCAGTATTAGATTCCGATGCACTACTGCACCTTTACTCTATCCCTTGGACTTAACATTGACGATCAAATACAAAATTTGCGTCGGATTGTAATACAAAAGACACAATGCCGACTAAAGTACAAGAAGAGTAAACCTCCTGATTGTTTGTGCTTTGCTTTGAGCGTTTCCTGGGAGATGAGTATTAGATTACGATGCACTACTGCAGATTCTCTCTATCCCTTGGACCCTCACACTGACGATGAAACACAGAAATTGCGTCGGGATATAATACAAAAGGTACCATGCCGAGTTAAGTACAAGAAGTGTCAATCATCTCTTTGATTGTTCTTTGCTTTGAGCGTTCCCTGGGAGATCAGTATTAGATTCCGATGCACTACTGCAGCTTTACTCTATCCCTTGGACCTTCACATTGACGATGAAACTTAGAACTTACGTCGGGATTTAATACAAAAGGCACAATGCCGACTTAAGTACTAGAAGATTAAATCTTCTCATTGTTCGTGGTATGCTTCGAGGGTTTCCTGGAAGATCAGTACTAGATTCCGATGCACTACTGCAGCTTTACCCTATACCTTGGACCATCACATTGACGATGGAACACAGAAATTGCGTCGGGATATAATACAAAAGGTACCATGCCGAGTTAAGTACAAAAAGAATCAATCTTCTCATTGTTTGTGGTTTGCTTTGAACGTTTTCTGGGAGATCAGTATTAGATTCCAATACACTACTGCAGCTTTACTCCATCCCTTGTACCTTCAAATTGACGATGAAACTCAGAAATTGCGTCGGTATTTAATACAAAACGCACAATGCCGACATAAGTACAAGAAGAGTAATTCTTCTCATTTTTTGTGGCTTGCTTTGAGCGTTTATTGGATGATCCGTATTAGTTTCCGATGCACTACTGCAGCGATAGTCTATCCCTTGGACCTTCACATTGACGATTAAACACAGAAATTGCGTCGGGATTTAATACAAAAGGCACAATGCTGACTTAAGTACAAGAAGAGTAAATCTTCTCATTGTTCGTGGTATGCTTCGAGGGTTTCCTGGGAGATCAGTACTAGATTCCGATGCACTACTGCAGATTTACCCTACACCTTGGACCTTCACATTGACGATGAAACACAGAAATTGCGTCGGGATTTTATACAAAAGGCACAATGTCGACATAAGTACAAGAAGAGTAAATATTATTTTGTTTGTGGTTTACTTTGTGCGTTTCCTGTGAGATCAGTATTTGACTTGGATGCAGTAGGTCAGCTTTCCTCTATCCCTTGGACCTTCACATTGACGATGAAACACAGAGATTGAGTCGGAATTTAATATAAAACGCCAAATGCCGAATTAAGTACTAGAAGAGTAAATCTTCTCATTGTTCGTGGATTGCTTTGAGCGTTTCCTGGGAGATCAGTATTAGATTCCGATGCACTACTGCAGCTTTACTCTATCCGTTGGACCTTCACTGTGACGATGAAACTCAGAAATTGCTTCGGGATTTAATACAAAAGGCACAATGCCGACTTAAGTACAAGAAGAGTATATCTTCTCGTTGTTTGTGGTTTGTTTTCAGCGTTTCCTCGGAGATCAGTATTAGATTCCGATGCACTACTGCAGCTTTACTCTATACCTTGCACCTTCACAATGACGATGAAACACAGAAATGGCGTCGGGAAATAATACTAAAGGCACAATGCCTACATAAGTACTGGAAGAGTATGCCTTCTCATTGTTTGTGGTTTGCTCTGAGCATTTCCTGGGAGATCAGTACTAGATTCTAGTGCACTACTGCAGCTTTAATCTATCCCTAGGCCTTCACATTCTCGATGAAACACAGACATATGCTACGGGATTTATACAAAAGGCACAAGGAGGGCTGTGGTACAAATAGAGTCAATCTTCTCATTGTTTGAGGTTTGTGTTGAGCGTATCCTGGGAGATCAGTATTTGATTCCGATGCAATACCGCAGCTACACTCAATCCCTTGAACCTTCACATTGTCGATGAAACACAGAAATGGCGTCGGGATTTAATACAAGAGGCACAATGCAGACTTAAGTACAAGAAGTCTAAATCTTCTCATTGTTTGTGGGTTGGTTTGGGCGTTTCCTGCGACATCAATATTACATTCCGATGCACTACTGCAGCTTTACTCTATCACTAGGACCTTCACATTGACGATGAAACACAGAAATGGCGTCGGGATGTAATACAAAAGGCACAATGCCGACTTAAGTACACGAAGAGTACATCTGCTCATTGTTTGTGGTTTGCTTTGAGCGTTTCCTGGGAGATGTGTATTAGATTACGATGCACTACTGCAGCTTTTTTCTATCCCTTGGACCCTCACACTGACGATGAAACACAGAAATTGCGCCGGGATGTAATACAAATTCACAATGCCGACTAAAGTACCAGAGAGTATATCCTCTCCTTGTGTGTGGTTTGCTTTGAGCGTTTCCTGGGAGATCAGTATTAGTTTCCTATGCGCTACTGCAGCGTTACTCTATCCCTTGGACCTTCACTTTGACGATGAAACACAGAAATCGCGTCGCGATTTAATACAAAAGGCACAATGCCGACTTAAGTACAAGAAGAGTTAATCTTCTCATTGTTTGTGGTTTGCTTTGAACCTTCCTTGGGAGATCAGTACTAGATTCCGATGCACTACTGGGGCTTTACTCTATACCTTGCACCTTCACATTGACGATGAAACACAGAAATTGCGTCGGGATTTAATACAAATGGCACAATGTCGACTTAAGTACAAGAAGAGTAAATAATTTTTTGTTTGCGGTTTACTTTGAGCGTTTCCTGGGAGTTTAATATTAGGCTCGGATTCACTAGTTCAGCTTTACTCTATCCCTTGCACCGTCACATTAACGATGAAACACAGAGATTGAGTCGGGATTTAATATAAAAGGCAAAATGCCGAATTAAGTACTAGAAGAGTAAATCTCCTCATTGTTCGTTAATTGCTTTGAGCGTTTCCTGGGAGATCAGTATTAGATTCCGATGCACTACTGCAGCTTTACTCTATACCTTGCACCTTCACAATGACGATGATATACAGAAATGGCGTCGGGATGTAATACTAAAGGCACAATGCTGACATAAGTACTGGAAGAGTAAATCTTCTCATTGTTTGTGGTTTGCTCTGAGCGTTTCCTGGGAGATCAGTACTAGATTCCAGTGCACTACTCCAGCTTTAATCCATCCCTAGGCCTTCACATTCACGATGAAATACACAAATATTCGTCGGGATTTATACAAAAGGCACAAGGAGGATTGAAGTACAAATAGAGTTAATCTTCTCATCGTTTGAGGTTTGCGTTGAGCGTTTCCTGGGAGATCAGCATTAGATTCCGATGCACTACTGCAGCTATACTCAATCCCTTGAACCTTCACATTGACGATGAAACTCAGATATTGCGTCGGGATTTAATACAAAAGGCACAATGCCAACTTAAGTACAAGAAAAGTAAATCTTCTAATAGTTTGTGGTTTGCTTTTAGCGTTTCCTGGGGGATCAGTATTAGATTCCGATGCACTACTGCAGCATTACTCTATCCCTTGGACCTTCACATTGACGAAGAAACATAGAAATTACGTCGGGATGTAATACAAAAGGCAAAATGCCGACTGAAGTACATTGTTTGTGGTTTGGTTAGGATGTTTGCTGGGACAACAGTATTAGATTCCGATGCACTTCTGCAGCTTCACTCTATCCCTTGGACCTTCTCCTTGATGATGAAACAGAGATATTGCGTCGGTATTTAACACAAAATGCACAGTGTTGACTTAAGTACAAGAAGATTCAATCTTCTCATTGTTTGTGGTTTCCTTTGAGCGCTTCGTGGGAGATCAGTACTAGATTCCGAAGCACTAATGCAGCTTTACTCTGTTCCTAGGACTTTCACATTGTCGAAGAAACACAGAAATGGCGTCGGGATTTAATTCAAAAGGCACAATGCCGACTTAAGTACAAGAAGACTAAATCTTCTCATTGTTGTGGTTTGGTTTGGGTGTTTCCAGGGACATCAGTATTAGATTCCGATGCACTACTGCAGCTTAACTCTATCCCTTGGACCTTCTCCTTCACGATGAAACAGAGAAATTGCGTCGGGATTTAATAAAAAATGCACAATGCCGACTAAAGTACAAGAAGAGTAAATCTCCTAATTGTTTGTGGTTTCCTTTGAAGGTTTCCTGGGAGATCAGTACTAGATTCTGAAGCACTACTGCAGCTTTACTCTTTCACTAGGACCTTCACATTGAAGATGAAACACAGAAATGGCGTCGGGATTTACTACAAAGGGCATAATGCCGACTTAAGTACAAGAAGAGTAAATCATCTCATTGTTTGTGGTTTTCTTTGAGCGTGTCCTGGGAGATCAGTATTAGATTCCAATGCACTACTGCAGCTTTACTATATTCCTTGGACCCTCACCTTGATGATGAAACACAGAAATTGCGTCGTTATTATATACAAAAGGCACAATGCCGACTTAAGTACAAGAAGAGTATATCCTGTCGTTGTTTGTGGCTTGCTTTGAGCGTGTCCTTGGAGATCAGTATTAGATTCTGATGCTCTACTGCAACTTTACTCTATCCCTTGGAACTTCACTTTGACGATGAAGTGCAGAAATTACGTCAGGAATTAACCCAAAAGGCACAATACCGGCTTAAGTACAAGAAGACTTAATCATCTCGATGTTTGTGGTTTGCTTTAAGCGTTTCCTGGGAGATCAGTATTAGATTCCGATGCACTACTGCAACTTTACTCTATGTCTTGGACCTTCACTTTGCCGATGAAACACAAAGATTGCGTCGGGAATTAACCCAAAAGGCACAATGCTGACTTAAGTACAAGAAGACTAAATCTTCCCATTGTTTGTGGATTAATTTGGTCGTTTCCAGGGACATCAGTATTAGATTCAGATGCACTACTGCAGCTTTACTCTATCCCTTGGACCTTTACCTTGACGATGAAACAGAGAAATTGCGTCGGGATTTAATACAAAATGCACAATGCCGAATTAAGTACAAGAAGAGTAAATCCTCTCATTGATTGTGGTTTCCTTTGAGCGTTTCCTGGGAGATCAGCACTACATTCCGAAGCACTACTGCGGCTTTACTCTATCCCTAGGACCTTCACATTGACGATGAAACACTGAAATGGCGTCAGGATTTAATACAAAAGGCACAATGCCAACTTAAGTACAAGAAGAGTAAATCTTCTCATTGTTTGTGGTTTGCTTTGAGCGTTCCCTGGGAGATCAGTATTAGATTCCGATGCACTACCGCAGCTTTATCTCTATCCCTTCGACTTTTACATTGACGATGAAACACAGAAATTGTGTCGGAATTTAATACAAATGGTACAAAAGGCACAATGCCGACTTAAGTACAAGAAGAGTATATCTTCTCGTTGTTTGTGGTTTGTTTTCAGCGTTTCCTCGGAGATCAGTGTTAGATTCCGATGCACTACTGCATCTTTACTCTGTACCTTGCACCGTCACAATGACGATGAAACACTGAAATGGCGTCAGGATTTAATACAAAAGGCATAATGCCGACTTAAGTACAATAAGAGTAAATCTTTTAATTGTTTGTGGTTTCCTTTTAGCGTTTCCTTTGAGATCAGTATCAGATTCCGATGCACTACTGCAGCCTTACTCTATCCCTTTTACCTTCACATCGACGATGAAACACAGAAATTGCCACGGGATTTAATACAAAAGGCACAATGCCGACTTAAGTACAAAAAGAGACAATCTATTCATTGTTTGTGGTTTGTTTTGAGCATTTCCTGCTAGATAAGTATTACATTCCGATGCACTACTGCAGCTTTGCTCTATCCCTTGAAGCTTCACATTGACGATGAAACTCAGTATTTCCGTCGGGAGTTAATAAAAAAGGCACATTGCCGACATAAGTACAAGAAGTGTAATTCCACTCATTGTTTGTGGTTTGCATTAAGCGTATCCTGAGAGATCAGTATTAGTTTCCCATGCACTACTACAGCATTACTCAATCCCTTGGATCTCCACATTGACGATGAAACACAGAATTTGCGTCGGGATTTAATACAAAAGGCACAATGCCGATTTAAGTACAGGAAGAGTAAATCTTCGCATTGTTTGTGGTTTGCTTTGAGCGTTTCCTAGGAGATCAGTATTAGTTTCTGTTGCACTACTGCAGCTTTACTGTATACCTGGATCTTCACATTGACGATGAAACAGAGAAATTGCGTCGGGATTTAATACAAAATGCACAGTGTTGACTAAAGTACAAGATGAGTAAATCTTCTCATTGTTTGTGGTTTCATTTGAACGTTTCCTGGGAGATCAGTACTAGATTCCGAAGGACTACTGCAGGTTTACTCTATCCCTTGGACCCTCACAATGGCGATTAAACACAGATATTGCGTCGAGATTTAATACAAAAGGCGCAATGCCGACTTAAGTATAAGAAGGGTAAATCTTTTCATTGTTTGTGGTTTGCTCTGAGCGTTTGCTGGGAGATCAGTAAAAGATTCCATTGCACTAGTGCAGCTTTACTCTATCACTTGGTCCTTCACATTGACGATGAAACACAGCAATATGCGTCGGGATTTAGTACAAAAGGCACAAGGCCTTGTGAAATCCAAAAGGAGTCAATCTTTTCATTGTTTGTGGTTTGCTTTGAGCGTTTCCTGGGAGATCAGCATTAGATTCCGATACACTACTGCAGCTGTACTCCATCCCTTGAACCGTCACATAGACGATGAAACTCAGAAATTGCGTCGGTATTTAATACAAAAGGCACAATGCCGACTTTAGTTTAAGAAGAGTAAATCTTCTCATTGTTTGTGGTTTCGATGAAGGTTTCCTGGGAGATCAGTACTAGATTCCAAAGGACTACTGCAGCTTTACTCTATCCCTTGGTCCCTCACATTGGTAATGAAACACAGAAATTGCGTCGAGATATAATACAAAAGGCGCAATGCCGACTTTAGTTTAAGAAGAGTAAATCTTCTCATTGTTTGTGGTTTGCTCTGAGCGCCTCCTGGGAGATCAGTACTAGATTTCATTGCACTACTGCAGCTTTACTCTACCACTTGGTCCTTCACATTGACGATGAAACACAGCAATATGCGTCGGGATTTAATACAATAGGCACAAGGCCGACTGAAATACAAAAGGAGTCAATTTTGTCATTGTTTGTAGTTTGCTTTGAGCGTTTCCTGGGAGATCAGCATTAGATTCCGATACACTACTGCAGCTATACTCTATCCCTTGAACCGTCACATAGACGATGAAACTAAGAAATTGCGTCGGTATTTAATACAAAGTGCACAATGCCGACTTAAGTACAAGAAGAAGAAATCTTCTCATTGTTTTTGGTTTGATTAGGGCGTTTCCTTGTGAGATCAGTATTAGATTCCGATGCACCACTGCAGCTTTACTCTATCCCTTGGACCTTCACATTGACGATGAACCACAGAAATTGCGTCGGGATTTAACCCAAAAGGCACAATGCAGACTTAAGTACAAGAGGACTAAATCTTCTCATTGTTTGTGGTTTGCTATGAGCGTTTCCTGGGACATCAGTACTAGATTCCTATGCACTATTGCAGCTTTACTCTATACCTTGGACGTTCACATTGACTATGAAACACAGAAATTGCGTCGGGATTTAATACAAAAGGCACAATGCCGACTTAAGTACAGGAAGAGTAAATGTTCACATTGTTTGTGGTTTGCTTTGAGCGTTTCCTGGGAGATCAGTATTAGATTGCGGTGCACTACTGCAGCTTTACTGTATCCCTAGGATCTTCACATTGATGATGAAACACAGATATTGCGTCGGGATTTAATACAAATGGCACAATGCAGACTTAAGTACAAGAAGAGTTAATCTTCTCATTATTCATGGTTTGCTTTGAGCGTTTCCTGGGAGATCAGTACTTGATTTTGATGCACTACTGTAGCTTGACTCTATCCCTTGGACTTTCACATTGACGATGACACTCAGAAATTGCGTCGGGATTTAATACAAAAGGCACAATGCCGACTTAGCTACTAGAAGTGTAAATCTTCTCATTGTTTGTAGTTTGCTTTGAGCGTTTCCTGGGAGATCAGCATTAGATTCCGATGCACTACTGCAGCTTTACTCTATTCCTTGAACCTTCACATTGACGATGAAGCTCAGAAATTGCGTCGGGATTTAATACAAAAGGCACAATGCCGACTTAAGTTCAAGAAGAGTAAGTCTTATCATTGTTTGTGGTTTGCTTTGTGCGTTTCCTGGGAGATCGGTATTAGATTCCGATGCACTACTGCAGCTTTACTTTATCACTTGGTCCTTCGCATTGACGAAGAAACACAGCAATATGCGTTGGGATATAATACAAAAGGCACACCGCCGACTGAAGTACAAAAGGAGTCAATCTTCTCATTGTTTGTGATTTCCTTTCAGCGTTTCCTGGGAGATCAGCATTAGAATCCGATACACTACTGCAGCTATACTCTATTCCATGAACACTCACATTGACGATGAAACTCAGAAATTGCGTCGGGATTTAATACAAAAGGCACAATGCCGACTTAGCTACTAGAAGTGTAAATCTTCTCATTGTTTGTGGTTTGCTTTGAGCGTTTCTTGGGACATCACTACTAGATTCCTATGCACTACTGCAGCTTTACTCTATCCCTTCGACCCTCACATTGACGATGAAACACCAGAATTGCGTCGGCAATTTAATACAAAAGGCACAATGCCGACTTAAGTACAATCAGGTTGAATCTTCTCATTGTGTGTGGTTTGCTTTGACGTTTCCTGGGGGATCAGTATTAGATTCCGATGCACTACTGCAGCTTTACTCTATCCCTTGTACCCTCACATTGACGAAGAAACACAGAAATTGCGTCACGATTTAATACAAAAGACACAATGCTGACTTAAGTAAAAGATGAGTAAATGTTCTATTTGTTTGTGGTTTGGTTTGAACGTTTCCTGGGAGATCAGAATTAGATTGTGATACACTACTGTAGCTTTACTCTATCGCTTGGACCTTCACATTGACGATGAAACACAGAAATTGCGTCGGGATTTAATACATAAGGCACAATGCCGACATAAGTACAACAAGACTAAATCTTCTAATTGTTCGTGGTTTGCTTTGAGCGTTTCGTAGGAGATCAGTATTTGATTTCGATGCACTACTGCAGCTTTACTCTGACACTAGGACCAACACATTGACGATGAAACACAGAGATTGCGTCGGGATTTAGTACAAATGGCACAATGCCGACTTAAGTTCAAGAAGAATAAATCTTCTCATTGTTTCTGATTTGCTTTGAGTGTTTCCTGGGAGATCAGTATTACATTCCGATGCACTACTGCTGCTTTACTCTATCCATTGGATCTTCAGATTGACGATGAAACACAGAAATTGCGTTGGGATATAAAACAAAGTCTCAATGGCGACTTAAGTACAAGAAGAGTAAATCTTCTCATTGTTTGTGGTTTGCTTTGAGCGTTTCCTAGGTGATCAGTATTAGATTCCGATTCACTATTGCAGCTTTACTCTATCCCTTGGACCTTCACAATGACGATGAAACACAGTGATTGCGTCGGGATTTAATTCAAAAGGCACAAGGCCGACTGAAGCACAAAAAGAGTCAATCTTCTCATTGTTTGTGGTGTGCTTTGAGCGCTTCGTGGGAGATCAGCATTAGACTCCGATGCACTACTGCAGTCATACTCTATGCCTCGAACCTTCACATTGACGATGAAACTCAGAAATTGCGTCGGCATTTAATACAAAAGGCACATTGCCGACTTAAGTACAAGAAGAGTAAATATTCTTTTAGTTTGTGGTTTACTTCCAGCGTTTCCTGGGAGATCAGTATTAGATTCCGATACACTACTGCAGCTTTACTCATTCCCTTGGACCTTCACATTGACGATGAAACACAGAAATCGCGTCGCGATTTAATGTAAAAGGCACAATGCCGACTTAATTACAAGAATGGTAAATCTGATCATTGTTTGTGGTTTGTTTGAGCGTTACCTGGGAGATCTGTATTAGTATCCGATGCACTACTGCAGCTTTACTCTGTCCCATGGACCTTCACATTGACGATGAAACACAGCGATACCGTCAGGATTTATTACAAAAGGCACAATGGCGAATTACGTTCATGAAGCGTCAACCTTCTCATTGTTTGTGGTTTGCTTTGAGCGTTTCCTGAGAGATCAGTATTAGATTCCGATGCACTACTGAAGCTTTACTCTACACCTTGGACCATCAGATTGACGATGAAACACAGAAATGGAATCGGGATTTAATACAAAAGGCGCAATTCCGACTTAAGTACAAGAAGAGTAAACATTGTTTTTGTTTATGGTTTGCTTGGAGCGATTCGTGGGAGATTAGTAATAGACTCGGATGCACCACTGCAGCTTTACTCTGTCCCTTGGACCTTCACATTGACGATGAAACGCAGTGATTGCGTCGGGATTTAATACAAAAGCCACAATGGGATTTAGTTCAAGAAGTGTAAATGTTCTCATTGTTTGTGGTTTGCTTTGAGCGTTTCCTGGGAGATCAGTATTAGATTCCGATGCACTGAAGAAGCTTTACTCTATCCCTTGGACCTTCAGATTGACGATGAAACTCAGAAATTGTTTCGGGATTTTAAACAAAAGGCACAACGCCGACTTAACTGCAAGAAGAGTATATCCTGTCTTTGTTTGCGATCTGCTTTGAGCGTTTCCTGGGAGATCAGTATTAGATGCCGATGCACTACTGCAGCTTTATTCTATCCCGTGGACCTTCACATTGACGTTGAAACATATATATGGGGTCGGGATTTAACACAAAAGGCACACTGCCGACGTAAGTACAAGAAGAGTAATCCTCTTATTGTTTGTGGTTTGCTTTGAGCGTTTCCTGGGAGATCAGTATTAGATTGCGATACACTACTGCAGCTTTACTCTATCCCTTGGACTTTCAGATTGACGATGAAACACAGATATTGCGTCGGGGTTTAATACAAAATGCACAATGCCGACTTAAGTACAGGAGGATTAAATCTTCTCATTGTTTGTGGTTTGCTTTGAGTGTTACCTGGGAGATCAGTATTAGATTCCGATGGACTACTTCAGCTTTACATTATCCAGTGGACCCTCAGATTGACGATGATACAGAGAAATTGCGACGGGATTTAATACAAAAGGCACAATGCCGACTTAAGTTCAAGAAGAGTGAACCTCCTCATTGTTCGCGATTTGCTTCGAGCGTTTCCTGGGAGATCAGTACTGGATTCCGATGCACTACTGCATCTTTACTCTATCCCTTGGACCTTCAGATTGACGATGAAAGACAGACATTGTGTCGGGATTTAAAACAAACGGCACAATGGTGCCTTAAGTACAAGAAGAGTAAATCTTCTCATAGTTTGAGGTTTGCTTTGAGCGTTTCCTGGGAGATCGGTATTAGATTCCGATGCACTACTGCAGCTTTACTTTATCCCTAGGACCTGCACATTGACGATGAAACACAGAAACTGCGTCGGGATTTAATACAAAAGGCACAATGCCGACTTAAGTAAAATAAGGTTAAATCTTCTCATTGCTTGTGGTTAGCTTTAAACGTTTCCTGGGAGATCAGTAATGCCGACTTAGGTACAAGAACAGTAAATCTTCTCATTGTTCGTGGTTTGTTTGAGCGTTTCCTGGGAGATCAGTATTAGATTCCGATGCACTACTGCAGCTTTACTCTATCCCTTGGGGCCTCACATTGACGATGAAACACAGATATGGCGTCGGGATTTAATACAAAAGGCACAATGCCGACTTAATTACAAGAAGAGTAAATCTTCACATTGTTTTGTGGATTCCTCTGAGCGTTTCCTGGGAGATCAGTACTAAATTCCATTGCACTACTGCTGCTTTACTGTATCCCTTGGACCTTCACTTTGACGATGACACACAGAAATTGCGTCGGGATTTAATACAAATGGCACAATGCCGATTTAAGTACAATAAGGTTAAATCTTATGATTGTTTGTGGTTTGCTTTGAGCGTTTCCTGGGAGATCAGTATTAGATTCCGATGCACTTCTGCAGCTTTACTCTATCGCTTGGACCTTCACATTGACGATGAGACACAGAACTTGCGTCGGGATTTAATACAAAAGGCACAATGGCGAAATAAGTAAAGTAAGGTTACATCATCTCATTGTTTGTGTTTAGCTTTGAGCGTGCCCTGGGAGATCAGTATTCGTTTCCGATGCACTTCTGCAGCTTTATTCTATCCCTCGGACTTTCACATTGACGTTGAAACACAGACATTGCGTCTTGATGTAATAGAAAAGGCTCAATGACGTCTTAAGTACAAGAAGAGTAAATCTTCTCATTGTTCATGGTTTGCTTTGAGCGTTTCCTGGGAGATCAGCATTAAATTTCGTTGCACTACTGCAGCTTTACTCTATCCCTTGAACATTCACATTGACGATGAAACTCAGAAATAGAGTCGGGATTTAATACAAAGGGCACATTGCCCTCCTAAGTTCAAGAAGAGTAAATATTCTTTTAGTTTGTGGTTTGCTTTAAGCGTTTCCTGGGAGATCAGTATTAGATTCCGATGCACTACTGCAGCTTTACTCATTCCCTTAGACCTTCACATTGACGATGAAACACAGAAATTGCGTCGCGTTTAAATGTAAAAGGCACAATGCCGACTTAAGTACAAGAATAGTAAAGCTTCTCATTGCTCGTGGTTTGTTTGAGCGTTTCGTGGGAGATCAGTATTAGATTCCGATGCACAACTGCAGCTTTACTATATCCCTTGGACCTTCACATTGACGATGAAACACAGAGATACCGTCGGAATTTATTACAAAAGCACAATGGCGACTTAAGTACAAAAAGAGTATATCTCCTCATTGTTGGTTGTTTGCGTTGAGCGTTTCCTGGGAGATCAGTATTAGATTGCGATACACTACTGCAGCTTTACTCTAACCCTTGGACCCTCACATTCCTGATGAAACACAGAAATAGCGTCGGGATTTAATACAAAAGGCACAATCAGTAACCAAGTACAAGAGGAGTGTATCTTATCATTGTTAGTGGTTTGCTTTGAGCGTTTCCTGGGAGATCAATATTAGATTCCGATGCACTACTGCAGCTTCACATTATCCCTTGGACCACCAGATTGACGATGTAACATAGATATTGCGTTGGGAATTAAAACATAAGGCACAATGGCGACATCAGTACATAAAGAGTAAACCTTCCCATTGTTTGTGGTTTGCTTTGAGCGCTTCCTGGGAGATAAGTATTAGGTTCCGATGCACTACTGCAGTTTTACTCTATTCCTTGGACCTTCACATTGACGATGAAACGCAGAAATTGCGTCGGGATTTAATACAAAAGGCACAATGCTGACCTAAGTACGGGAAGAGTATATCTTCTCACTGTTTGTGGTTTGCTCTGAGCGTTTCCTGGGAGATCAGTACTAGGATTCATTGCACTACTGCAAATTTACTCTATCTCTTGGACCTTCACATTGACGATGAAACACAGAAATATGCGTCAGGATTTAATACAAAAGGCACAAGGACGACTGAAGTACTAAAAAGGTCAATCTTCCCATTGTTTGTGGTTTGGTTTGAGCGTTTCCTGGGTAATCAGTGCAATATTCAAATGCACTACGGCAGCTTTACTCTATCCCATGGACCTTCACATTGACGATGAGACACAGAAATTGCGTCGGGATTCAATACAAAAGGCACAATACCGACTTAAGTACAAGAGGAGTATATCTTCTCATTGTTTGTGGTTTGCTTTGAGCGTTTCCTGGGAGATCAGTATTAGATTCCGATGAACTACTGCAGCTTAACTCTATCCCTTGGAACTTCACAATGACGATGATACACAGATATTGCCTTGGGATTTAATACAAAAGGCAGAATGCCGACTTAAATACAAGAAAAGTATATCTTCTCATTGTTTGTGGTTTGCTTTGAGCGTTTCCTCTGGGATCAGTATTAGATTCCGATGCACTATTGCACCTTTACTCTATCCCTTGGACCTTCACAGTGACGATGAGACACAGAAATTGCGTCGGGATTTAATACGAAATGCACAATGTCGACATAAGTACAAGAAAGGTAAATTTTCTTTTTGTTTGTGGTTTGATTTGAGCGTTCCCTGGGAGATCAGTATTATATTCCGATGCACTACGGCTGCTTTACTCTATCCCTTGGACCTTCACATTGACGATGAAGCACAAATAATTCGTCGGTCTTAATTCAAAAGGCACAATGCCGACTTAAGTACAAAAAGAGTAAATCTTCTAATTGTTTGTGGTTTACTTTAAGCGTTTCCTGGGAGATCAGTATTAGATTGCGATGCACTACTGCAGCTTTACTCTAGCCCTTGGACATTCACATTGCCGATGAGACACAGAAATTGCGTCGGGATTTAAAACAAATGGCAATATGCCGACTTATGAATTAGATAAGTATATCCTCTCATTGTTTGTAGTTTCCTTTGAGCGTTTCCTGAGAGATCAGTATTAGTTTCCGATGCGCTAATGCAGCGTTACTCTATCCCTTGGACCTTCACATTGACGATGAAACACAGAAATCGCGTCGCGATTTAATACAAAAGGCACAATGTCGACTTAAGTACAAAAAGAGGATATCTTCTCATTGTTCGAGGTATGCTTCAAGGGTTTCCTGCGAGATCAGTACTAGATTCCGATGCACTACTGCAGCTTTACTCTATACCTTTGACCTTCACATTGACGATGAAACACAGAAATTGCGCCGGGATTTTACACAAATGGCACAATGTCGACTTAAGTACAAGGAGAGTAAATAATTTTTTGTTTGTGGTTTACTTTGAGCGTTTCCTAGGAGTTTAATATTAGACTCGGATTCACTAGTTCAGCTATACTCTATCCCTTGCACCTTCACAGTGACGATGAAACATAGAGATTGAGTCGGGACTTAATAAAAAAGGCAAAATGCCGAATTAAGTACTAGAAGAGTGATTGTTCTCAATGTTCGTGGTTTGCTTTAAGCGTTTCCTGGGAGATCAACATTAGATTCCGATGCACTACTGTAGTTTTACTCTATCCCTAGGACCTTCATATTGACGATGAAACTCAGATATTGCGTCGGGATATAATACAAAAGGCACGATGCCGACTTAAGTTCAAGTAGTCTAAACTTACTCATTGTTCCTGGTATGATCTGCGCGTTTCCTGGGAGATCAGTATTAGATTCCGATGCACTACTGCACCTTTACTCTATCCCTTGGACTTAACATTGACGATCAAATACAGAATTTGCGTCGGATTCTAATACAAAAGACACAATGCCGACTAAAGTACAAGAAGAGTAAACCTCCTCATTGTTTGTGGTTTGCTTTGACCGTTTCCTGGGAGATCAGTATTAGATTACGCTGCACTACTGCAGCTTTACTCAATCCCTTGTACCTTCCCATTGAAGATGAATCTCAGAAATTGCGTCGGGATTTAATACAAAAGGCACAATGCCGACTTAAGTACAAGAAGAGTATAACTTCTCGTTGTTTGTGGTTTGTTTTCAGCGTTTCCTCGGAGATCAGTGTTAGATTCCGATGCACTACTGCAGCTTTACTCTATACCTTGCACCGTCACAATGACGATGAAACACTGAAATGGCGTCGGGATGTAATACTAAAGGCACAATGCCGACATAAGTACTGGAAGAGTAAATCTTCTCATTGTTTGTGGTTTGCTCTGAGCGTTTCCTGGGAGATCAGTACTAGATTCCAGTGCACTACTCCAGCTTTAATCCATCCCTAGGCATTCACATTCACGATGAAACACACAAATATTCGTCGGGATTTATACAAAAGGCACAAGGAGGATTAAAGTACAAATAGAGTTAATCTTCTCATCGTTTGAGGTTTGCGTTGAGCGTTTCCTGGGAGATGAGCATTAGATTCCGATGCACTACTGCAGCTATACTCAATCCCTTGAACCTTCACATTGACGATGAAACTCAGATATTGCGTCGGGATTTAATACAAAAGGCACAATGCCAACTTAAGTACAAGAAAAGTAAATCTTCTAATAGTTTGTGGTTTGCTTTTAGCGTTTCCTGGGGGATCAGTATTAGATTCCGATGCACTACTGCAGCATTACTCTATCCCTTGGACCTTCACATTGACGAAGAAACATAGAAATTGCGTCGGGATGTAATACAAAAGGCAAAATGCCGACTGAAATACATTGTTTGTGGTTTGGTTTGGGTGTTTGCTGGGACAACAGTATTAGATTCCGATGTACTTCTGCAGCTTCACTCTATCCCTTGGACCTTCTCCTTGATGATGAAACAGAGATATTGCGTCGGTATTTAATACAAAATGCACAGTGTTGACTTAAGTACAAGAAGATTCAATCTTCTCATTGTTTGTGGTTTCCTTTGAGCGCTTCGTGGGAGATCAGTACTAGATTCCGAAGCACTACTGCAGCTTTACTCTGTTCCTAGGACTTTCACATTGTCGAAGAAACACAGAAATGGCGTCGGGATTTAATTCAAAAGGCACAATGCCGACTTAAGTACAAGAAGACTAAATCTTCTCATTGTTGTGGTTTGGTTTGGGTGTTTCCAGGGACATCAGTATTAGATTCCGATGCACTACTGTAGCTTAACTCTATCCCTTGGACCTTCTCCTTCACGATGAAACAGAGAAATTGCGTCGGGATTTAATAAAAAATGCACAATGCCGACTTAAGTATAAGAAGAGTAAATCTCCTAATTGTTTGTGGTTTCCTTTGAAGGTTTCCTGGGAGATCAGTACTACATTCCGAAGCACTACTGCGGCTTTACTCTATCCCTAGGACCTTCACATTGACGATGAAACACTGAAATGGCGTCAGGATTTAATACAAAAGGCACAATGCCAACTTAAGTACAAGAAGAGTAAATCTTCTCATTGTTTGTGGTTTGCTTTGAGCGTTCCCTGGGAGATCAGTATTAGATTCCGATGCACTACCGCAGCTTTTTCTCTATCCCTTCGACTTTTACATTGACGATGAAACACAGAAATTGTGTCGGAATTTAATACAAATGGTACAAAAGGCACAATGCCGACTTAAGTACAAGAAGAGTATATCTTCTCGTTGTTTGTGGTTTGTTTTCAGCGTTTCCTCGGAGATCAGTGTTAGATTCCGATGCACTACTGCATCTTTACTCTATACCTTGCACCGTCACAATGACGATGAAACACTGAAATGGCGTCAGGATTTAATACAAAAGGCACAATGCCGACTTAAGTACAATAAGAGTAAATCTTTTAATTGTTTGTGGTTTCCTTTTAGCGTTTCCTTTGAGATCAGTATCAGATTCCGATGCACTACTGCAGCCTTACTCTATCCCTTTTACCTTCACATCGACGATGAAACACAGAAATTGCCACGGGATTTAATACAAAAGGCACAATGCCGACTTAAGTACAAAAAGAGACAATCTATTCATTGTTTGTGGTTTGTTTTGAGCATTTCCTGCTAGATAAGTATTACATTCCGATGCACTACTGCAGCTTTGCTCTATCCCTTGAAGCTTCACATTGACGATGAAACTCAGTATTTCCGTCGGGAGTTAATAAAAAAGGCACATTGCCGACATAAGTACAAGAAGTGTAATTCTACTCATTGTTTGTGGTTTGCATTAAGCGTATCCTGAGAGATCAGTATTAGTTTCCCATGCACTACTACAGCATTACTCAATCCCTTGGATCTCCACATTGACGATGAAACACAGAATTTGCGTCGGGATTTAATACAAAAGGCACAATGCCGATTTAAGTACAGGAAGAGTAAATCTTCGCATTGTTTGTGGTTTGCTTTGAGCGTTTCCTGGGAGATCAGTATTAGTTTCTGTTGCACTACTGCAGCTTTACTGTATACCTGGATCTTCACATTGACGATGAAACAGAGAAATTGCGTCGGGATTTAATACAAAATGCACAGTGTTGACTAAAGTACAAGAAGAGTCAATCTTCTCATTATTTGTGGTTTCCTTTGAGCGATTGGTGGGAGATCAGTACTAGATTCCGAAGCACTACTGCAGCTTTACTCTATTCCCAGGACCTTCACATTGTCGAAGAAACACAGAAATGGCGTCGAGATTTAATGCAAAAGGCAGAATACCAACTTATGTACAAGAAGACTACATCTTCTCATTGTTTGTGGTTTGGTTTGGGCGTTTCCTGGGACATCAGTATAAGATTCGGCTGCATTACTGCAGCTTTACTCTATCCCTTGGACCTTCTCCTTCACGATGAAACAGAGAAATTGCGTAGGGGATTTAATACAAAATGCACAATGCCGACTTAAGTACAAGATGAGTAAATCTTCTCATTGTTTGTGGTTTCGTTTGAACGTTTCCTGGGAGATCAGTACTAGATTCCGAAGGACTACTGCAGGTTTACTCTATCCCTTGGACCCTCACAATGGCGATTAAACACAGATATTGCGTCGAGATTTAATACAAAAGGCGCAATGCCGACTTAAGTATAAGAAGGGTAAATCTTTTCATTGTTTGTGGTTTGCTCTGAGCGTTTCCTGGGAGATCAGTAAAAGATTCCATTGCACTAGTGCAGCTTTACTCTATCACTTGGTCCTTCACATTGACGATGAAACACAGCAATATGCGTCGGGATTTAGTACAAAAGGCACAAGGCCTTGTGAAATCCAAAAGGAGTCAATCTTTTCATTGTTTGTGGTTTGCTTTGAGCGTTTCCTGGGAGATCAGCATTAGATTCCGATACACTACTGCAGCTGTACTCCATCCCTTGAACCGTCACATAGACGATGAAACTCAGAAATTGCGTCGGTATTTAATACAAAAGGCACAATGCCGACTTTAGTTTAAGAAGAGTAAATCTTCTCATTGTTTGTGGTTTCGATGAAGGTTTCCTGGGAGATCAGTACTAGATTCCAAAGGACTACTGCAGCTTTACTCTATCCCTTGGTCCCTCACATTGGTAATGAAACACAGAAATTGCGTCGAGATATAATACAAAAGGCGCAATGCCGACTTTAGTTTAAGAAGAGTAAATCTTCTCATTGTTTGTGGTTTGCTCTGAGCGCCTCCTGGGAGATCAGTACTAGATTTCATTGCACTACTGCAGCTTTACTCTACCACTTGGTCCTTCACATTGACGATGAAACACAGCAATATGCGTCGGGATTTAATACAATAGGCACAAGGCCGACTGAAATACAAAAGGAGTCAATCTTTTCATTGTTTGTAGTTTGCTTTGAGCGTTTCCTAGGAGATCAGCATTAGATTCCGATACACTACTGCAGCTATACTCTATCCCTTGAACCGTCACATAGACGATGAAACTAAGAAATTGCGTCGGTATTTAATACAAAGTGCACAATGCCGACTTAAGTACAAGAAGAAGAAATCTTCTCATTGTTTTTGGTTTGATTAGGGCGTTTCCTTGTGAGATCAGTATTAGATTCCGATGCACCACTGCAGCTTTACTCTATCCCTTGGACCTTCACATTGACGATGAACCACAGAAATTGCGTCGGGATTTAACACAAAAGGCACAATGCAGACTTAAGTACAAGAGGACTAAATCTTCTCATTGTTTGTGGTTTGCTATGAGCGTTTCCTGGGACATCAGTACTAGATTCCTATGCACTATTGCAGCTTTACTCTATACCTTGGACGTTCACATTGACTATGAAACACAGAAATTGCGTCGGGATTTAATACAAAAGGCACAATTCCGACTTAAGTACAGGAAGAGTAAATGTTCACATTGTTTGTGGTTTGCTTTGAGCGTTTCCTGGGAGATCAGTATTAGATTGCGGTGCACTACTGCAGCTTTACTGTATCCCTAGGATCTTCACATTGATGATGAAACACAGATATTGCGTCGGGATTTAATACAAATGGCACAATGCAGACTTAAGTACAAGAAGAGTTAATCTTCTCATTATTCATGGTTTGCTTTGAGCGTTTCCTGGGAGATCAGTAATTGATTTTGATGCACTACTGTAGCTTGACTCTATCCCTTGGACTTTCACATTGACGATGACACTCAGAAATTGCGTCGGGATTTAATACAAAAGGCACAATGCCGACTTAGCTACTAGAAGTGTAAATCTTCTCATTGTTTGTAGTTTGCTTTGAGCGTTTCCTGGGAGATCAGCATTAGATTCCGATGCACTACTGCAGCTTTACTCTATTCCTTGAACCTTCACATTGACGATGAAGCTCAGAAATTGCGTCGGGATTTAATACAAAAGGCACAATGCCGACTTAAGTTCAAGAAGGGTAAGTCTTATCATTGTTTGTGGTTTGCTTTGTGCGTTTCCTGGGAGATCGGTATTAGATTCCGATGCACTACTGCAGCTTTACTTTATCACTTGGTCCTTCGCATTGACGAAGAAACACAGCAATATGCGTTGGGATATAATACAAAAGGCACACCGCCGACTGAAGTACAAAAGGAGTCAATCTTCTCATTGTTTGTGATTTCCTTTCAGCGTTTCCTGGGAGATCAGCATTAGAATCCGATACACTACTGCAGCTATACTCTATTCCATGAACACTCACATTGACGATGAAACTCAGAAATTGCGTCTCGATTTAATACAAAAGGCACAATGCCGACTTAGCTACTAGAAGTGTAAATCTTCTCATTGTTTGTGGTTTGCTTTGAGCGTTTCTTGGGACATCACTACTAGATTCCTATGCACTACTGCAGCTTTACTCTATCCCTTCGACCCTCACATTGACGATGAAACACCAAAATTGCGTCGGGAATTTAATGCAAAAGGCACAATGCCGACTTAAGTACAATCAGGTTGAATCTTTTCATTGTGTGTGGTTTGCTTTGACGTTTCCTGGGGGATCAGTATTAGATTCCGATGCACTACTGCAGCTTTACTCTATCCCTTGTACCCTCACATTGACGAAGAAACACAGAAATTGCGTCACGATTTAATACAAAAGACACAATGCTGACTTAAGTAAAAGATGAGTAAATGTTCTATTTGTTTGTGGTTAGCTTTGAACGTTTCCTGGGAGATCAGAATTAGATTGCGATACACTACTGCAGCTTTACTCTATCGCTTGGACCTTCACATTGACGATGAAACACAGAAATTGCGTCGGGATTTAATACATAAGGCACAATGCCGACATAAGTACAACAAGACTAAATCTTCTAATTGTTCGTGGTTTGCTTTGAGCGTTTCGTAGGAGAACAGTATTTGATTTCGATGCACTACTGCAGCTTTACTCTGACACTAGGACCAACACATTGACGATGAAACACAGAGATTGCGTCGGGATTTAGTACAAATGGCACAATGCCGACTTAAGTTCAAGAAGAATAAATCTTCTCATTGTTTCTGATTTGCTTTGAGTGTTTCCTGGGAGATCAGTATTACATTCCGATGCACTACTGCTGCTTTACTCTATCCATTGGATCTTCAGATTGACGATGAAACACAGAAATTGCGTAGGGATATAAAACAAAGTCTCAATGGCGACATAAGTACAAGAAGAGTAAATCTTCTCATTGTTTGTGGTTTGCTTTGAGCGTTTCCTAGGTGATCAGTATTAGATTCCGATTCACTATTGCAGCTTTACTCTATCCCTTGGACCTTCACAATGACGATGAAACACAGTGATTGCGTCGGGATTTAATTCAAAAGGCACAAGGCCGACTGAAGCACAAAAAGAGTCAATCTTCTCATTGTTTGTGGTTTGTTTTGAGCGTTTCCTGGGAGATCAGTATTAGATTGCGATACACTACTGCAGCTTTACTCTATCCCTTGGACTTTCAGATTGACGATGAAACACAGATATTGCGTCGGGATTTAATACAAAATGCACAATGCCGACTTAAGTACAGGAGGATTAAATCTTCTCATTGTTTGTGGTTTGCTTTGAGTGTTACCTGGGAGATCGGTATTAGATTCCGATGCACTACTGCAGCTTTACTTTATCCCTAGGACCTGCACATTGACGATGAAACACAGAAACTGCGTCGGGATTTAATACAAAAGGCACAATGCCGACTTAAGTAAAATAAGGTTAAATCTTCTCATTGCTTGTGGTTAGCTTTGAGCGTTTCCTGGGAGATCAGTAATGCCGACTTAGGTACAAGAACAGTAAATCTTCTCATTGTTCGTGGTTTGTTTGAGCGTTTCCTGGGAGATCAGTATTAGATTCCGATGCACTACTGCAGCTTTACTCTATCCCTTGGGGCCTCACATTGACGATGAAACACAGCTATTGCGTCGGGATTTAATACAAAAGGCACAATGCCGACTTAAATACAAGAAGAGTAAATCTTCACATTGTTTTGTGGATTCCTCTGAGCGTTTCCTGGGAGATCAGTACTAAATTCCATTGCACTACTGCTGCTTTACTGTATCCCTTGGACCTTCACTTTGACGATGACACACAGAAATTGCGTCGGGATTTAATACAAATGGCACAATGCCGATTTACGTACAATAAGGTTAAATCTTATGATTGTTTGTGGTTTGCTTTGAGCGTTTCCTGGGAGATCAGTATTAGATTCCGATGCACTTCTGCAGCTTTACTCTATCGCTTGGACCTTCACATTGACGATGAGACACAGAACTTGCGTCGGGATTTAATACAAAAGGCACAATGGCGACATAAGTAAAGTAAGGTTACATCATCTCATTGTTTGTGGTTAGCTCTGAGCGTGCCCTGGGAGATCAGTATTCGTTTCCGATGCACTTCTGCAGCTTTATTCTATCCCTCGGACTTTCACATTGACGTTGAAACACAGACATTGCGTCTTGATGTAATAGAAAAGGCTCAATGACGTCTTAAGTACAAGAAGAGTAAATCTTCTCATTGTTCATGGTTTGCTTTGAGCGTTTCCTGGGAGTTCAGCATTGAATTTCGTTGCACTACTGCAGCTTTACTCTATCCCTTGAACATTCACATTGACGATGAAACTCAGAAATAGAGTCGGGATTTAATACAAAGGGCACATTGCCCTCCTAAGTTCAAGAAGAGTAAATGTTCTTTTAGTTTGTGGTTTGCTTTAAGCGTTTCCTGGGAGATCAGTATTAGATTCCGATGCACTACTGCAGCTTTACTCATTCCCTTAGACCTTCACATTGACGATGAAACACTGAAATTGCGTCGCGTTTAAATGTAAAAGGCACAATGCCGACTTAAGTACAAGAATAGTAAAGCTTCTCATTGCTCGTGGTATGTTTGAGCGTTTCGTGGGAGATCAGTATTAGATTCCGATGCACAACTGCAGCTTTACTATATCCCTTGGACCTTCACATTGACGATGAAACACAGAGATACCGTCGGGATTTATTACAAAAGCACAATGGCGACTTAAGTACAAAAAGAGTATTTCTCCTCATTGTTGGTTGTTTGCGTTGAGCGTTTCCTGGGAGATCAGTATTAGATTGCGATACACTACTGCAGCTTTACTCTAACCCTTGGACCCTCACATTCCTGATGAAACACAGAAATAGCGTCGGGATTTAATACAAAAGGCACAATCAGTAACCAAGTACAAGAGGAGTGTATCTTATCATTGTTAGTGGTTTGCTTTGAGCGTTTCCTGGGAGATCAATATTAGATTCCGATGCACTACTGCAGCTTCACATTATCCCTTGGACCACCAGATTGACGATGTAACATAGATATTGCGTCGGGAGTTAAAACATAAGGCACAATGGCGACATCAGTACATAAAGAGTAAATCTTCCCATTGTTTGTGGTTTGCTTTGAGCGCTTCCTGGGAGATAAGTATTAGATTCCGATGCAATACTGCAGTTTTACTCTATTCCTTGGACCTTCACATTGACGATGAAACGCAGAAATTGCGTCGGGATTTAATACAAAAGGCACAATGCTGACCTAAGTACGGGAAGAGTATATCTTCTCACTGTTTGTGGTTTGCTCTGAGCGTTTCCTGGGAGATCAGTACTAGGATTCATTGCACTACTGCAAATTTACTCTATCTCTTGGACCTTCACATTGACGATGAAACACAGAAATATGCGTCAGGATTTAATACAAAAGGCACAAGGACGACTGAAGTACTAAAAAGGTCAATCTTCCCATTGTTTGTGGTTTGGTTTGAGCGTTTCCTGGGTAATCAGTGCAATATTCAAATGCACTACGGCAGCTTTACTCTATCCCTTGGACCTTCACATTGACGATGAAACACAGAAATTGCGTCGGGATTTAATACAAAGGGCACAATACCGACTTAAGTACAAGAGGAGTAAATCTTCTCATTGTTTGTGGTCTGCTTTAAGCGTTTCCTGGGAGATCAGTATTAGTTTCCGATGCACTACTGTAGCATTACTTTATCCCTTGGACCTTCACATTGACGATGAAACACAGAAATTGCGTCGGGATTTAATACAAAAGACACAATGCCGAGTTAAGTACAAGTAGAGTAAATATTCACATTGTTTGTGGTTTGTTTGAGCGTTTCCTGGGTGGTCAGTAATGGATTCCGATGCACTACTACAGATTTACTCTAACCATTGGACCTTCACAATGACGATGAAACGACGAAATTGCGTCGGAATTTAATGCAAAAGGCACAATGCCTACTTAAGTACCAGAAGAGTTAATTTTCTCATTGTTTGTGGTTTGCTAGGAGCGTTTCCTGGGAGATCAGTATTAGATTCCGATGCACAACTGCAGCTTTACTCTATCCCTTGGATCTTCAGATTGACGATGAAACACAGAATTTGCGTCGGGATTCAAAACAAAAGAGGCGAAATGCCGACTCAAGTAAAAGAAGAGTAAATGTTCTTATTGTTTGAGGTTTGTTTTGAGCGTTTCCAAGTAGATCAGAATTATTCTCTGATGCAATACTGCAGCTTTATGCTATCCCCTGGACCTTCACATTGACGATGAGACACAGAAATTGCGTCGGGATTCAATACAAAAGGCACAATACCGACTTAAGTACAAGAGGAGTATATCTTCTCATTGTTTGTGGTTTGCTTTGAGCGTTTCCTGGGAGATCAGTATTAGATTCCGATGAACTACTGCAGCTTAACTCTATCCCTTGGAACTTCACAATGACGATGATACACAGATATTGCCTTGGGATTTAATACAAAAGGCAGAATGCCGACTTAAATACAAGAAAAGTATATCTTCTCATTGTTTGTGGTTTGCTTTGAGCGTTTCCTCTGGGATCAGTATTAGATTCCGATGCACTATTGCACCTTTACTCTATCCCTTGGACCTTCACAGTGACGATGAAACACAGAAATTGCGTCGGGATTTAATACGAAATGCACAATGTCGACATAAGTACAAGAAAGGTAAATTTTCTTTTTGTTTGTGGTTTGATTTGAGCGTTCCCTGGGAGATCAGTATTATATTCCGATGCACTACGGCTGCTTTACTCTATCCCTTGTACCTTCACATTGACGATGAAGCACAAATAATTCGTCGGTCTTAATACAAAAGGCACAATGCCGACTTAAGTACAAAAAGAGTAAATCTTCTAATTGTTTGTGGTTTACTTTAAGCGTTTCCTGGGAGATCAGTATTAGATTCCGATGCCCCACAGCAGCATTACTCAATCCCTTGGACCTTCGCATTGACGATGAAACACAGAAATTGCGTCGGGATTTATTACAAATGGCACAATGCCGACTTAAGTACTCGTACAAGAAGATTAAATCTTCTCATTGTTTGTAGTTTGCTTTGAGCGTTTCCTCGGAGATTGGTATTAGATACCGATGCACTACTGCAGCTCTACTCTATCCCTTGGACCTTCTGATTGACGATGAAACACAGAAATTGCGTCGGGATTTAACCCAAAAGGCACTATGCAGACTTTAGTACAAGAACAGTAAATCTTCTCGTTGTTTGTGGTTTGGTTTGAGCGTTTCCTGGGACCTCAGTACTAGATTCCGATGCACTACTATTGCTTTACTCTATCCCTTGGACCCTCTCATTGACGATGAAACACAGAAACTGCGTCGGGATTTAATACAAAAGGCACAATGCCGACTTAAGTAAACTAAGGTTAAATCTTCTCATTGCTTGTGGTTAGCTTTGAGCGTTTCCTGGGAGATCAGTAATGCCGACTTAGGTACAAGAACAGTAAATCTTCTCATTGTTCGTGGTTTGTTTGAGCGTTTCCTGGGAGATCAATATTAGATTCCGATGCACTACTGCAGCGTTACTCTATCCCTTGGGGCCACACATTGACGATGAAACACAGATATTGCGTCGGGATTTAATACAAAAGGCACAATGCCGACTTAAATACAAGAAGAGTAAATCTTCTCATTGTTTTGTGGTTTGCTCTGAGCGTTTCCTGGGAGATCAGTACTAAATTCCATTGCACTACTGCTGCTTTACTGTATCCCTTGGACCTTCACTTTGACGATGACACACAGAAATTGCGTCGGGATTTAATACAAATGGCACAATGCCGATTTAAGTACAATAAGGTTAAATCTTCTGATTGTTTGTGGTTTGCTTTGAGCGTTTCCTGGGAGATCAGTATTAGATTCCGATGCACTTCTGCAGCTTTACTCTATTGCTTGGACCTTCACATTGACGATGAGACACAGAACTTGCGTCGGGATTTAATACAAAAGGCACAATGGCGACATAAGTAAAGTAAGGTTACATCATCTCATTGTTTGTGGTTAGCTTTGAGCGTGCCCTGGGAGATCAGTATTCGTTTCCGATGCACTTCTGCAGCTTTATTCTATCCCTCGGACTTTCACATTGACGTTGAAACACAGAAATTGCGTCTTGATGTAATAGAAAAGGCTCAATGACGTCATAAGTACAAGAAGAGTAAATCTTCTCATTGTTCATGGTTTGCTTTGAGCGTTTCCTGGGAGATCAGCATTAAATTTCGGTGCACTACTGCAGCTTTACTCTATCCCTTGAACATTCACATTGACGATGAAACTCAGAAATAGAGTCGGGATTTCATACAAAGGGCGCATTGCCCTCCTAAGCTCAAGAAGAGTAAATATTCTTTTAGTTTGTGGTTTGCTTTAAGCGTTTCCTGGAAGATCAGTATTAGATTCCGATGCACAACTGCAGCTTTACTCTATCCCTTGGACCTTCATATTGACGATGAAACACAGAGATACCGTCGGGATTTATTACAAAAGCACAATGGCGACTTAAGTACAAAAAGAGTAAATCTCCTCATTGTTGGTTGTTTGCGTTGAGCGTTTCCTGGGAGATCAGTATTAGATTGCGATACACTACTGCAGCTTTACTCTAACCCTTGGACCCACACATTCCTGATGAAACACAGAAATAGCGTCGGGATTTAATACAAAAGGCACAATGAGGACCCAAGTACAAGAGGAGTGTATCTTATCATTGATTGTGGTTTGCTTTGAGCGTTTCCTGGGTGATCAATATTAGATTCCGATGCACTACTGCAGCTTCACATTATCCCTTGGACCACCAGATTGACGATGAAACACAGATATTGCGTCGGGAATTAAAACATAAGGCACAATGGCGACATCAGCACATAAAGAGTAAATCTTCCCATTGTTTGTGGTTTGCTTTGAGCGCTTCCTGGGAGATCTGTATTAGATTCCAATGCACTACTGCAGCTTTACTCTATCCTTGGACCTTCACATCGACGATGAAACTCAGAAATTGCGTCGGGATTTAATACAAAAGGCACAATGCCGACTTAAGTACGGGAAGAGTATATCTTCTCATTGTTTGTGGTTTGCTCTGAGCTTTTCCTGGGAGATCAGTACTAGATTTCATTGCATTACTGCAAATTTACTCTATCCCTTGGACCTTCACATTGACAATGAAACACAGAAATTGCGTCGGAATTATATACAAAAAACACAATGCCGACTTCAGTACAAGCAGAGTAAATATTCTCATTGTTTGTAGTTTGCTTTGAGCGTTTCCTCGGAGATCAGTAATAGATTCCTATGCACTACTACAGCTTTACTCTATCCCTTGGACCTTCACATTGACGATGAAACGACGAAATTTCGTCGGGATTTAATGCAAAAGGCACAATGCCCACTTAAGTACGGGAAGAGTAAATCTTCTCATTGTTTGTGGTTTGTTTTGGGTGTTTACAGGGAGATCAGTATTAGATTGCGATGCACCACTGCAGGTTTACTCTATTCCCTGGACCTTGACATTGACGATGAAACACAGAAATTGCGTAGGGATATAATGCAAAAGGCACAATGCCGATGTAAGTACAAGAAGGATAAATCTTCTCATTGTTTGTGGCTTGCTTTGAGCGTTTCCTGGGAGATCAGTATTAGATTCCGATGCACTACTGTAGCTTTACTCCATCCCTTGTACGTTCACATTGACGATGAAATACAGATATTGCTTCGGTATTTAATATAAAAGGCACAATGTCGACTTATGTACAAGAATAGTAAATCCTCTCATTGTTCGTGGTGTGCTTTGAGCGTTTCCTGGGAGATCATTATTAGATTCCGATGCACTACTGCAGCGTCACTCTATCTCTTGGACCCTCTCATTGACGATGAAGCACAGAAATATCGCCAGTATTTAATACAAAATGAACTATGCCGACTTAAGTACAAGAAAAGCAAATCTTCTCATTCTTTGTGGTTTGCTTAGAGTGTTACCTGGGTGATCAGAATAAGATTCCGATGCACTACAGCAGCTTTATCACTTGGACTATCTCATTGTCGATGAAACTCAGAAATTGCGTCGCGATTTTATATTAAAGGCAGATTGGCAACTTGAGTACAAGAAGAGTAAATCCTCTCAATTTTTGTGATTTGCTTTGAGCGTTTCCTGGAAGATCATTATCAGATTCCGATTCACTACTGCAGCTTTACTCTATCGCTTGGGCCACCACATTGACGATGAAACACAGAAATTCCGTCGGAATTTAATACAAAAGACACAATGCCGACTTAAGTACAAGTAGAGTAAATATTCTCATAGTTTGTAGTTTGCTTTGAGCGTTTCCTGGGAGATCAGTAATAGATTCCGATGCACTACTACAGCTTTACTCTATCCCTTGGACCTTCACACTGACGATGAAACGACGAAAATGCGTCGGGATTTAATGCAAAAGGCACAATGGCCACTTAAGTACAAAAAGAGAAAATTTTCTCATTGTTTGTGGTTTGTTTTGAGCGTTTCCTGGGATATCAGTATTAGATTGCGATGCACTACTGCAGCTTTACTCTATCCCTTGGACCTTTAAATTGACGATGTAACACAGAAATTGCGTCGGGAATTAATACAGAAGGAACAATGCCGACATAAGTACAAGAAGAGTAATTCTTCACATTGTTTGTGGTTTGCTTTGAGCGTTTCCTGGGAGATCAGTATTAGATTCCGATGCAGTACTGCAGCTTTACTCTATCCCTTGAACCTTCACACTGACGATGAAGCTCAGAAATTGCGTCGGGATTTAATACAAAGGGCACAATACCGACTTAAGCACAAGAAGAGTAAATCTTCTCATTGTTTGTGGTCTCTTTTAAGCGTTTCCTCGGAGATCAGTTACAGTTTCCGATGCACTACTGTAGCATTACTCTATCCCTTGGACCTTCACATTGACGATCAAACACAGAAATTGCGTCGGGATTTAATATAAAAGGCATAATGCTGACTAATGTACAACAAGAGTAAATCTTCTCATTGTTTGTGGTTTCCTTTCAGCGTTTCCTGGGAGATCAGTATTAGATTTCGATGCACTACTGCGGCTTTACTCTATCCCTTGCACCGTCACATTGTCGATGAAACACAGAAATTGCGTCGGGATTTAATACAAAAGGCACAATGCCGATTTAAGTACAAGAAGAGTAAATCTTCTCATAGTTTGTGGTTTGCTTTGAGCGTTTCCTAAGAGATCAGTATTAGATTCCGATACACTACTGCAGTTTTACTCTATCATTTGGACCTTCACATTGGCGATGAAACACAGAAATTGCGTCGGGATTTAATACAAAAGGCACAATGCTGACTTATTTACTCGAAGAGTAAATCTTCTCATTGTTTGTGGTTTGATTTAAGCGTTTCCTGTGAGATCAGTATTAGATTCCGGTGCACTACTGCGGCTTTACTCTTTCCCTTGCACCTTCACATTGTCGATGAAACACAGAAATTGCGTCGGGATTTAATACAAAAGGCACAATGCCGACTTAAGTACAAGAAGAGAAAATCTCCTCATTGTTTGTGGTTTGCTTTGAGCGTTTTCTGGGAGATCAGTATTAGATTCCGATGCACCACTGCAGACTTACTCTATCCCTTGGATCTTCAGATTGACGATGAAACACAGAAATTGCGTCGGGATTCAAAACAAAAGGCACAATGCCGACTCAAGTACAAGAAGAGTAAATCTTCTCATTGTTTGAGGTTTGATTTGAGTGTTTCCTGTTAGATCAGTATTAGACTCCGGTGCAATACTGCAGCTTAACTCTATCCCTTGGACCTTAACATTGCCGATGAAACACAGAAATTACGTCCTGATATAAAACAAATGGCAAAATGCCGACATATGTATTAGATAAGTATATCTTCTCATTGTTTGTGGTTTGCTTTGAGCGTTTCCTGGGGGATCAGTATTAGATTCCGATGCACTACTGCAGCTTTACTCTATCCCTAGGACCATCACATTGACGATGAAATAAAGAAATTGCATCGGGATTTAATATAACAGGCACAATGTCCACTTAAGTACAAGAAGAGTAAATCTTCTCATTGTTTGTGGTTTGCTTTGAGCGTTTCCTGGGAGATCAGTATTACATTCCGATGCACTACTGCAGCTTTACTCTATCCCTTGGACCTTCACATTGACGATGAAACACAGAAATTGCGTCGGGATTTAATACATAATGCACAATGCCGACTTAAGTACAAGAAGAGTAAATCTTCTCATTGTTTGTGGTTTGCTTTGAGCGTTTGCTGGTAGATCAGTGTTAGATTCCGATGCAATACTTCAGCTTTACTCTATCGCTTGGACTTCCACATTGTCGATGGGACACAGAAATTGCGTCAGGATTTAACACAAAAGACACAAAGCCAACTTGAGTACAAAAAGAGTAAATCCTTTCATTGTTTGTGGTTTGTTTGAGCGTTTCCTGGGTCATCAGTATTACATTCCGATGCACTACTGCAGCTTTACTCTGTCTTTTGGACCTTCACATTGACGATGAAACACAGAATTGCCGTCGGGATTTAATACAAAAGACACAATGCCGACTTAAGTACAAGAAGAGTAGATTTTCTCATTGATGTGGTCTGCTTTGAGCGTTTCCTGGGAGATCAGAATGAGATTCCGATGCAATACTGTAGCCTTGCTCTATCCCTTGGGCCTTCACATTGACGATGAAACACAGAAATTGCGTCGGGATTTAATACAAATGGCGCAATGCCGACTTAAGTACAAGAAGGGTAAATCTTCTCATTGTTTGTGGTTTGTTTTGAGCGTTTCCTGGGAGATCAATATTAGATTCCGATACACTACTGCAGCTTTACTCTATCCATAGGACCCTCACATTGACGATGAACACAGATATTGCGTCGGGATTTAATATGAAAGGCACAATGCCGACTTAAGTACAAAAAGAGTAAATCTTCTCATTGTTTGTGGATTGCTTTGAGCGGTTCCTGGGAGATCAGTGTAAGATTCCGATGCACTACTCCAGCTTTACTCTATCCCTTGGACTTTCACATTGTCGATGAAACACAGAAATTACGTCGGGATTTAGTACAAAACGTACAATGCAAGCTTGAGTACTAGAAGAGTAAATCATTTCATTGTTTGTGGTTTGCTTTGATCGTCTCCTGGGAGATCAGTATTACATTCCGATGCACTACTGCAGCTTCACTCTATCCCTTGGACCTTCACATTGACGATGAAACACAGATATGGCGTCGGGATTTAATACAAAATGCACAATGCCGACCTAAGAACAAGAAGAGTAAATCTTCTCATTGTTTGTGGTTTGTTTTGAGCGCTTCCTGGGAGATCAGTATTGGATTCCGATACACTACTTCAGCTTAACTCTATCCCTTGCACCTTCACATTGACGATGAAACACAGAACTTGCGTCGGGATTTAATACAAAAGGCACAATGCCGACTTAAGTACAAGGAGGGTGAATCTTCTAATTGTTTGTGGCTTGCATTGAGCGTCCCCTTTGAGATCAGTATTAGATTCCGAATCACTACTGCAGCTGTACTCTATCACTTGGAACTTCACATTGAGGATGAAACACAGAAATTGAGTCGGGATTTAATACAAGAGGCACAATGCCGACATAAATACAAGAAGAGGAAATCTTCTCATTTTTTGTGGTTTGCTTTGAGCGTTTCCTGGGAGATCAGTGTTAGATTCCGATGCACTACTGCAGCTTAACTCTATCGCTTGGACTTTCACATTGTCGATGAGACACAGCAATTGCGTCAAGATTTAACACAAAAGGCACAAAGCCATCTTAAGTACAAGAAGAGTAAATCTATTCATTGTTTTTGGTTTGTTTGAGCGTTTCCTGGGATATCAGTATTACATTCCGATGCACAACTACATCTTTACTCTATCCCTTGGACCTTCACATTGACGATGAAAAACACAGCAACTGCGTCGGGATTCAATACAAAAGGCACAATGCCGACTTAAGTGCAAGAAGAGTAAATCTTCTCATTGTTTGTGGTTTGCTTTGAGCGTTTGCTGGTAGATCAGTGTTGGATTCCGATGCAATACTTTAGCTTTACTCTATCCCTTGGAACTTTACATTGAAGATGAAACACAGAAATTGAGTCGGGAGTTAATAAAAAATGCACAATGCCGACTTAAGTACAAGAAGGGTACCTTCTCATTGATTGTGGTCGGCTTTGAGCGTTTCCTGGGAGATCAGTATTAGATTCCGATGCACTACTGCAGCTTAACTCTACACCATGGACCTTCAGATTGACGATGAAACATCGAAATAGCGTCGGGATTTAATACGAAAGTCACAATGCTAACTTAAGGACAAGAAGGTTAAATCTTCTCATTGTTTGTGGTTTGGTTTGAGCGTTTCCTGGGAGATAATTATTGGATTCCGATACACTACTACAGCTTTACTCTATCCCTTGGACCATCACATTGACGATGAAACACAGAAATTACGTCGGGATTCAATACAAAAAGCACAATGCCAACTTGAGTACAAGAAGAGTAACTCACCTCATTGCTTGTGGTTAGGTTTGAGCGTATGGGGGGATATCAGTATTACATTCCGATGCTCTACAGCAGCTTTACTCTATCCTTTGGAACTTCACATTGACGATGATACACAGAAATTGCGTCGGGATTTAATACAAAAAACACAATGCCAACTTGATTACAAGAAGAGTAAATCTTCTCATTGTTTGTGGTTAGTTTTGAGAGTATCCTGGGAGATCAGTATTAGATTCCGATGCACTACTGCAGCTTTACTCTATTCCTTGAACCTTCACATTGGCGATGAATCCCCGAAATAGCGCTGGGATTTAATACGAAAGTCACAATGCTAACTTAAGTACAAGAAGGTTAAATCTTCTCATTGTTTGTGGTTTGCATTGAGCGTTTCCTGGGAGATAATTATTGGATTCCGATACACTACTACAGCTTTACTCTATCCCTTGGACCTTCACATTGACGATGAAACACAGAAATTGCGTCGGAATTTAATACAAAAGGCAAAATGCCGGCATAAGTACAAGAAGAGTAAATCCATTCATTGTTTGTGGTTTGCTTTGAGCGTTTCCTGGGAGATCAGTATTAGATTCCGATGCACTACTGCTAATTTACTCTATCCCTTGGACCTTCACATTGACGATGAAACACAGCTATAGCGTCGGGATTTAATACAAAAGGCAAAATGCCGACTTACGGACAAGAGGAGTAAATCTTTTATTGTTTGTAGTTTGCTTTGATCGTTTCCTGGGAGATCAGTATTACATTCCGATACACTACTGCAGCTTCACTCTATCCCTTGGACCTTTACATTGACGATGAAACACAGAAATTGCGGCGCTATTTAATAAAAAATATACAATGCCGACTTAAGTAGAAGAAGAATAAATCTCCTCACTGTTTGTGGTTTGCTTTGAGCGTTTCCTGGGATATCAGTATTAATTTCCGATGCACCACTGCAGCTTTACTGTATCACTTGGACCTTCACAATGACGAAGAAACACAGAAATTGCGTCACGAATTAATACACAAATCACATTGCTGAATTAAGTACAAGAAGAGTAAATCTTCCAATTGTTTGTGGTTTGCTTTTGATAGTTTCCTGAGAGATCAGTATTACATTCCGACGCAACACTGCAGCTTTACTGTATCCTTTGGACCTTCACATTGACGATGAAACTCAGAAATGGCGTCGGTATTTAATACAAAAGGCACTATGCCGAATTAAGTATAAGAAGAGTAAATGTTCTCATTGTTTGTGGTTTGCTTTGAGCGTTTCCTGGGAGATCAGTATTAGATTCCGATGCACTACTGCATCTTTACTCTATCCCTTGGACCTTCACATTGACGATAAAACACAGATATGGCGTCGGGATTTAATACAAAAGGCACAATGCCGACTTAAGTACAAGAAGAGTAATTGTTGTCATTTTTTTGTGGTTTGCTTTGAGCGTTTGCTGGTAGATCAGTGTTAGATTCCGATGCACTACTGCAGCTTTACTCTATCCCTAGGACCATCACACTGACGATGAAAAATAGAAAATTTGTCGGGATTTAATACAAAAGGCACAATGACGACTTAAGTACAAGAAAAGTAAATCTTCTCATAGTTTGTGGTTTGCTTTGAAAGTTTCCTGGGAGATCAGTATTAGATTCAGATGCACTACTGCAGCTTTTCTCTATCCCTTGGGCCTTCACATTGACGATGAAACACAGAAATTGCGTCGGTATCTAATACAATAATCACAATGCCAACTTAGGTACAGGAAGAGTAAATCTTCTCATTGTTTGTGGTTAGCTTTGAGCGTTTCCTGGGAGATCAGTGTTAGATTCCGATGTACAAAGGCAGCTTTACTCTATCCCTTGGACTTTCACATTAACAATGAAACACAGAAATTGCGTCGGGATGTAATACGAAAGGCACAATGCCGACATAAGTACATGAAGAGTAGATCTTCTCATTGTTTGTGGTCTGCTTTGAGCGTTTCCTGGAAGATCAGTATCAGATTCCGATGCAATACTGCAGCTTTACTCTCTCCCTTGGGCCTTCACATTGACGATGAAACACAGGAATTGCCTCAGGATTTAATACAAATGGCGCAATGCCGACTTAAGTAAAAGAAGGGTAAATCTTCTCATTGTTTGTGGTTTGTTTTGGGCGTTTCCTGGGAGATCAGTATTAGATTCCGATGCACTATTGCAGCTTTATCCCTAGGACCTTCACATTGACGATGAAACACAGAAATTGCGTCGGTATTTAATTTAAAAGGCACAATGCCGACTTAAGTACAAGGGGAGTAAATCTTCTCATTGTTTGTGGATTGATTTGAGCGTTTCCTTGGAGATCAGTATTAGATTCCGATGCACTACAGCAGCTTTACTCTGTCTCTTGGACCTTCACATTCACGATGCAACGTACAAGTTGCCTCGGGATTTAGTACAAAAGGCACAATGTCGTCTTAAGTACAAGAAGAGAAAATCTTCTCACTGTTTGTGGTTTGCTTTGATCGTCTCCTGGGAGATCAGTATTACATTCCGTCGAACTACTGCAGCTTCACTCTATCCCTTGGACTTTCACATTGACGATGAATCACCGAAATAGTGGTGGGATTTAATACGAAAGTCACAATGCTAACTTAAGTACAAGAAGGTTAAATCTTCTCATTGTTTGTGGTTTGATTTGAGCGTTTCCTGGGAGATCAGTATTGAATTCCGACACACTACTTCAGCTTAACTCAATCCATAGGACCTTTACATTGACGATGAAACACAGAAATTGCGTCGGGATTTAATACAAAAGGCACAATGCCGACTTAAGTACAAGGAGGGTAAATCTTCTAATTGTTTGTGGCTTGCATTGAGCGTTCCCTGGGAGATCAGTATTAGATTCCGAAGGACAACTGCAGCTTCACTCTACCCCTTGGACCTCCACATTGACGATGAAACACAGAAATTGCATCGGGATTTAATACAAAAGGCACAATGCCGACTTATGTACAAGAAGAGGGAATATTCTCATTGTTTATGGTTTGCGTTGAGCGTTGCCTGGGAGAACAGTATTAGATTCCGATGCACTACTGCAGCTTTACTCTATCCCCTGGACCTTCACATTGACGATGAAACACAGCAATTGCGTCGGGATTTAATACAAAAGGCACAATGCCGACTTAAGTACAAGAAGACTAAATCTTTCCATTGTTTGTGGTTTGCTTTGAGCGTTTTCTGGGGGATCAGAATTATATTCCGATGCACTACTGCATCCTTACTCTATCCCTTGGACCTTCACATTGACGATGAAACACAGAAATTGCGTCGGGATATAATACAAAATGCACAATGCCAACTTAAGTACAAGAAGAGTAAATCTTCTCATAGTTTGTGGTTTGCTTTGAGCGTTTCCTGGGAGATCAGTGTTAGATTCCGATGCACTACTGCAGCTTTACTCTATGATTTGGACTTCCACATGGTCGACGAAACATTGAAATAACGTCGGAATTGAATACAAAAGGCACAATGCCGACTTAAGTACAAGAAGACTAAATCTTTTCATTGTTTGTGGTTTGCTTTGAGCGTTTCCTGGGAGATCAGTATTAGATTCCGATGCACTACTGCAGCTCTACTCTATCCCTTGGACTTTCACATTGACGATGAAACACAGAAATTGCGTCGGGATATAAAACAAAATGCACAATGAAGACTTAAGTACTATAAGAGTAAATCTTCTCATTGTTTGTGGTTTTCTTTGAGCGTTTGCTGGTACATCAGTGTTAGATTCCGATTCATTACTGCAGCTTTTCTCTATCGCTTCGACTTTCACATCGTCGATGAGACACAGAAATTGCGTCAGGATTTAACACAAAAGGCATAATGCCAACTTGAGTACAAGAAGAGTAAATCTTTACATTGTTTGCGGTTTGTTTGAGCGTTTCCTGGGACATCAGGATTACATTCCGATGCGCTACTGCAGATTTACTCTATCCCTTGGACTTTCACATTGACTATGAAGCACAGAAGTGGCGTCGGGATTTAATACAAAAGGGACAATACCGACTTAAGTACAAGAAGAGTAAATCTACTCATTGTTTAAGGTTTTGTTTGAGCGTTTCCTTGGGGATCAGTATTAGATTCCGTTGCACAACTGGATCATTACTCTGTCCCTTGAACCTTCACATTGACGATGAAAAACAGAAATTGCGTCGGCATTTAATACAAATGGCACAATGCTGACTAAAGTACAGGAAGGGTAAATCTTCTCATTGTCTGTGGTATGCTTTGAGCGTTTCCTGGGAGATCAGTATTAGATTCCGATGCACTACTGCAGCTATACTCTATCCCTCGGACCTTCACATTGACGATGAAACTGCGATATAGCGTCGGGATTTAATACGAAAGTCACAATGCTAACTTAAGTACAAGATGGTTAAATCTCTCATTGATTGTGGTTTGCTTTGAGCGTTTCCTGGGAGATCAGCTTTACTCTATCCCTTGGACGTTCACATTGACGATAAAACACAGAAATTGCGTCGGGATTTAATACAAAAGGCACAATGCCGACTTAAGTACAAGAAGAGTAAATCTTGTCCTTGTTTGTGGTTTGCTTTGAACGTTTGCTGGTAGATCAGTGTTAGATTCCGATGCACTACTGCAGCTTTACTCTTTTCCTAGGACCATCACATTGACGATGAAAAATAGAAATTTTGTCGGGATTTAATATTAAAGGCACAATGACGACTTAAGTACAAGAAAAGTAAATCTTGTCATAGTTTGTGGTTTGCTTTGAGCGTTTCCTGGGATATCAGTATTACATTCTGATGCACTACTGAAGCTTCACTCTATCCCTTGGACCTTCACATTGACGATGAAACACAGATATGGCGTCGGGATTTAATACAAAACGCACAATGCCGACTTAACTACAAGAAGCGTAAATCTTCTCATTGTTTGTGGTATGCTTTGAGCGTTTCCTGGGAGATCAGCTTTACTCTATCCCTTGGACGATCACATAGACGATAAAACACAGAAATTGCGTCGGGATTTAATACAAAAGGCACAATGCCGACTTAAGTACAAGAAGAGTGTTTAATCTCATTGTTTGTGGTTTGCTTTGAGCGTTTCCTGGGAGATCAGTATTAGATTCCGATGCACTACTTCAGCTTTACTCAATCCCTTATACCTTCACATTGACGACGAAACACAGAAATTGCGTCGGGATTTAATACAAAAAGCACAATGCCGACTTAAGCACAAGAAGGGTAAATCTTCTCATTGTTTGTGGTTTGCTTTGAGCATTTCCTGGTAGATAAGTGTAAGATTCCGATGCACAAAGGCATTTTTACTCCATCCCTTGGGCTTTCACATTAACAATGAAACACAGAAATTGCGTCGGGATTTAATACAAAACTCACATTCCCGACTGATGTACAAGAACAATAAATCTTCTCATTGTTTGTGGTTTGTTTGAGCGTTTCCTGGGAGATCAGTATTAGATTCAGATGCACTACTGCAGCTTTTCTCTATCCCTTGGGCCTTCACATTGACGATGAAACACAGAAATTGCGTCGGTATCTAATACAATAATCACAGTGCCAACTTAGGTACAGGAAGAGTAAATCTTCTCATTGTTTGTGGTTAGCTTTGAGCGTTTCCTGGGAGATCAGTATTAGATTCCGAAGCACTACTGCAGCTTCACTCTATACCTCGGACGTTCACATTGCCGATGATACACAGATATTGCGTCGGGATTTAATACAACAGGCACAATGCCGACTTAAGTACAAGAAGAGTAAATCTTCTCATTGTTTGTAGTTTGCTTTGAGCGTTTCCTGGGAGATCAGTATTAGATTCCGATGCACTACTTCAGCTTTACTCTATCCATTGGCACTTCACATTGACGATGAAACACAGAAATTGCATCGGGATTTAATACAAAATGCACAATGCCGACTTATGTACAAGAAGAGGGAATATTCTCATTCTTTGTGGTTTGCTTTGAGCGTTTCCTGGGAGAACAGTATTAGATTCCAATGCACTACTGCAGCTTTACTCTATCCCCTGGAGCTTCACATTGACGATGAAACACAGCAATTGCGTCGGGATTTAATACAAAAGGCACAATGCCGACTTAAGTACAAGAAGACTAAATCTTTTCATTGTTTGTGGTTTGCTTTGAGCGTTTTCTGGGGGATCAGAATTATATTCCGATGCACTACTGCATCCTTACTCTATCCCTTGGACCTTCACATTGACGATGAAACACAGAAAATGCGTCGGGATATAATACAAAATGCACAATGCCAACTTAAGTACAAGAAGAGTAAAACTTCTCATAGTTTGTGGTTTGCTTTGAGCGTTTCCTGGGAGATCAGTGTTAGTTTCCGATGCAGTACTGCAGCTTTACTCTATGATTTGGACTTCCACATTGTCGACGAAACATTGAAATAACGTCGGAATTTAATACAAAAGGCACAATGCCGACTTAAGTACAAGAAGTCTAAATCTCTTCATTGTTTGTGGTTAGCTTTGAGCGTTTCCTGGGAGATCAGTATTAGATTCCGATGCACTACTGCAGCTCTACTCTATCCCTTGGACTTTCACATTGACGATGAAACACAGAAATTGCGTCGGGATATAATACAAAACGCACAATGCCGACTTAACTACAAGAAGAGTTAATCTTCTCATTGTTTGTGGTTTGCTTTGAGCGTTTCCTTGGAGATCGGTATTAATTTCCGATGCACCACTGCAGCTTTACTGTATCCCTTGGACCTTCTCATTGACGAAGAAACACAGAAATTGCGTCGCGAATTAATACATAAATCACATTGCTGAATTAAGTACAGGAAGAGTAAATCTTCCAATTGTTTGTGGTTTGCTTTGATCGTTTCCTGAGAGAACAGTATTACATTCCGACGGAACACTGCAGTTTTACTGTATCCTTTGGACCTTCACATTGACGATGAAACACAGAAATGGCGTCGGTATTTAATACAAAAGGCACTATGCCGAATTAAGTATAAGAAGAGTAAATGTTCTCATTGTTTGCGGTTTGCTTTAAGCGTTTCCTGGGAGATCAGTAATAGATTCTGATGCACTACTGCAGCTTTACTCTATCCGGTGGACATTCACATTGACGATGAAACACAGAAATTGCGTCGGGATTTAATACAAAACGCACAATGCCGACTTAACTACAAGAAGAGTTAATCTTCTCATTGTTTGTGGTTTGCTTTGAGCGTTTATTGGGTGATCAGTATTAGGTTCCATTGCACCACTGCAGCTTTACTCTATCCCTTGGACCTTCACATTGACGATAAAACACCGAAATAGAGTCGGGATTTAATACGAAAGTCACATTGCTAAATTAAATACAAGAAGATTAAATCTTCTCATTGTTTGTGGTTTGCTTTGAGCGTTTCCTGGGAGATCAGTATTGGATTCCGATACACTACTTCAGCTTTACTCTATCCCTTGGACCTTCACATTGACGACGAAACACAGAAATTGCGACGGGATTTAATACAAAAAGCACAATGCCGACTTAAGCACAATAAGGGTAAATCTCTTCATTGTTTGTGGTTTCCTTTGAGCGTTTCCTGGGAGATTAGTGTTAGATTCCGATGCACAAACTCAGCTTTACTCTATCCCTTGGACTTTCACATTAACAATGAAACACAGAAATTGCGTCGTGATTTAATAGAAAATGCACAATGCCGACTTAAGTACAAGAAGAGTAAATTTTCTCATTGTTTGTGGTTTGTTTTGAGCGTTTCCTGGGAGATCAGTATAGATTCCGACGCACTACTGCAGCTTTACTCTATCCCTTGGATCTTCACATTGACGATGAATCACAGAAATTGCGTCGGTATCTAATACTATAATCACAATGCCAACTTATGTTCAGGAAGAGTAAATCTTCTCATTGTTTGTGGATAGCTTTGAGCGTTTCCTTGGAGATCAGTATCAGATTCCGATTCACTACTGCAGATTTACTCTATCCCTTGACCTTCACATTCACGATGGAACACAGAAATTGCGTCGGGATTTAATACTAAAGGAACAATGCCGACTTAAGTACAAGAAGACTAAATATTCTCATTGTTTGTGGTTTGGTTTGAGCGTTTCCTGGGGGATCAGTATTAGTTTCAGATCCACTACTGCTGCTTTACTCTATCCCTTGAACCTACACATTGACGATGAAACACAGAAATTGCATTGGGATTTAATACAAAAAGCACAATGCCGACTTACGTTCAAGAAGAGTAAATCTTCTCTTTGTTTGTGGTTTGCTTTGAGCGTTTCCTGAGGGATCGGTATTAGATTACGATGCACTACTACATCTTTACTCTATCTCTTGGAACTTCACATTGACGATGACACACAGACATGTCGTCGGGTATTAATACATAACGCACAATGTCGACTTAAGTACAAGAAGAGAAAATCTTCTCATTGTTTGTGGTTTGCTTTGAACGTTTCCTGGGAGATCAGTGTTGGATTCCGATGCACTACTACAGCTTTACTCTATCCTCTGTACTTTCACATTGTCGATGAATGACAGAAATTGCGTCGGGATTTAATACAAGGGGCATAATGACAACTTGAGTACAAGAAGAGTAAATCTTTTCATTGTTTATGGTTTGCTTTGAGCGTCTCCTCGGATATCAGTATTACATTCCGATGCACTAGTGCAGCTTTACTCTATCCCTTGGACCTTCACATTGACGATGAAACACAGACATGTCGTCGGGTGTTAATACATAACGCACAATGTCGACTTAAGTACAAAAAAGAGAAAATCTTCTCATTGTTTGTGGTTTGCTTTGAGCGTCTCCTGTGATATCAGTGTTAGATTCGGATGCACTACTGGAGCTTTACTTTAACCCTTCGAACTTCACATTGACGATGAAACACAGAAATTGCATCGGGATATTATACGAAAGGCACAATGACGACTTAGGTACACGAAGTTGAAATCTTCTCATAGTTTGTGGTTTGCTTTGAGCGATTCTTGGGAGATCAGTATTAGATTCTGATGCACTACTGCAGCTTTACCCTATCCCTTTGACTTTCACATTCACGATGAATCACAGAAACTGCGTCGGGATTTAATACAAAAGTCACAATGTAGACTTGAGTACAAAAAGAGTAAATCTTCTCATTGTTTGTGGTTTGCTTCGAACGTCTCCTGGGAGATCTGTATTAGATTCCGATGCACTACTGCAGCTTTACTCTATCCCTCGGACTTTCACATTGACATTGAAACGCAGAAATTGCCATGGTATTTATTACAAAATGCACAATGCCGACCTAAGTACTAGAAGGGTAAATCTTCTCATTGTTTGTGGTTTGCCTTGAGTGTTTCCTGGGAGATCAGTATTAGATTATGATGCACCACTGCAGCTTCACTCTATCCCCTGGACCCTCACATTACAATGAATCACAGAAATTGCGTCGGGATTTAATACTAAATGCGGTATGCCGACTTAAGTACAAGGAGAGTAAATCTTCTCACGTTTGTGGTTTGCCATGAGCGTTTCCTGGGGTTCAGTAATAGATTCCGATTAACTACTGCAGCTTTACTCTATGCCTTGGACCTTCACATTGACGATGAAACACCGAAATTGCGTCGGGATCTAATACAATAATCACAATGCCAACTTAGGTACAAGAAAAGTAAATCTACTCATTGTTTGCGGTTAACTTTGAGCGTTTCCTGGGAAATCCGTATTAGATTTCAATGCACTACTGCAGCTTTACTCTATCCCTTGGACGTTCGCATTGACGATGAAACACAGAAATGGCGTCGGGATTTATTACAAAAAGCTCAATGCCGACATAAGTACAAAAAGAGTAAATCTTCTCATTGTTTGTGGATTGCTTTGAGCGTTTCCTGGGAGACCAGTATTGGATTCCGATGCACTAATGCAGCTTCACTCTATCCCTTGGGCCTTCACATTCACGATGGAACACAGAAATTCCGACGGGATTTAATAGAAAAGGCACAATGCCGACTTCAGTACAAGATAGGTAAATCATCTCATTGTTTGTGGTTTGCTTAGAGCATTTCCTGTTAGATTAGTATTAGATTCCGATGACTACTGCAGCTTTACTATATCGCTTGGACCTTCACATTGACGACGAAACACAGAAATTGCGTCGGGATTTAATACAAAAAGCACAATGCCGACTTAAGCACAAGAAGGGTAAATCTCCTCATTGTTTGTGGTTTGCTTTGAGCGTTTCCTGGGAGTTCAGTGTTAGATTCCGATGCACAAAGGCAGCTTTACTCTGTCCCTTGGACCTTCACATTGAAGATGAAACTCCGAAATAGCGTCGGGATTTAATACGAAAGTCATAATGCTAACTTAAGTACAAGAAGGTTAAATCTTCTCATTGTTTGTGGTTTGCTTTGAGCGTTTCCTGGGAGATCAGTATTAGATTCCGATGCACTACTTCAGCTTTACTCTATCCCTTGGACCTTCACATTGACGACGAAACACAGAAATTGCGTCGGGATTTAATACAAAAAGCACAATGCCGACTTAAGCACAAGAAGGGTAAATCTCCTCATTGTTTGTGGTTTGCTTTGAGCGTTTCCTGGGAGTTCAGTGTTAGATTCCGATGCACAAAGGCAGCTTTACTCTATCCCTTGGACTTTCACATTAACAATGAAACACAGAAATTGCGTCGGGATTTAATACATAAGACACAATGTCGACTGAAGTACAAGGACAATAAATCTTCTCATTGTTTATGGTTTGCTTTGAGCGTTTCTTGGGAGATCAGTATTAGATTCAGATGCACTACTGCAGCTTTTCTCTATCCCTTGGGCCTTCACATTGACGATGAAACACAGAAATTGCGTCGGTATCTAATACAATAATCACAATGCCAACTTAGGTACAGGAAGAGTAAATCTTCCCATTGTATGTGGTTAGCTTTGAGCGTTTCCTGGGAGATCAGTATTAGATTCCGATGCACTACTGCAGCTTTACTCTATACCTTGGACGTTCACGTTGACGATGAAACACAGATATTACGTAGGGATTTGATACAAAAGGCACAATGCCGACTTGAGTACAAGAAGAGTAAATCTTTTCATTGTTTGTGGTTTGCTTTGAGCGTTTCCTGGGAGATCAGTATTAGATTCCGATGCACTACTGCAGCTTTTTTCTATCCCTTGGGCCTTCACATTGACGATGAAACACAGAAATTGCGTCGGGATTTAGTACAAAAGGTACAATGCAAACCTGAGTACAAGAAGAGTAAATCTTTTCTTTGTTTGTGGTTTGCTTTGATCGTCTCCTGGGAGATCAGTATTACACTCCGATGCACTTCTGCAGCTTCACTCTATCCCTTGGACCTTCACATTGACGATGAAACACAGAAATGGCGTTGGGATTTAATACAAAGGCACCATGCCGACCTAAGTACAAAAAGGGTGAATCTCCTCATTGTTTGTGGTTTGCATTGAGCGCTTACTGGGAAATCAGTATTAGATTCCGATGCACTACTGCAGCTTTACTCTATCCCTTGGACATTCACATTGACGATGAAACACCGAAATAGCGTCGGGATTTAATGCAAAATGCACAATGCCGACTTAAGTACAAAGAGGGTAAATCTTCTAATTGTTTGTGGCTTGCATTGAGCGTTCCCTGGGAGATCAGTATTAGATTCCGAAGCAAAACAGCAGCTGTACTCTATCCCTTGGAACTTCACATAGAGGATGGAACACAGAAATTGCGTCGGGATTTAATACAAAAAGCACAATGCCGACTTAAGCACAAGAAGGGTAAATCTCCTCATTGTTTGTGGTTTGCTTTGAGCGTTTCCTGGGAGTTCAGTGTTAGATTCCGATGCACAAAGGCAGCTTTACTCTATCCCTTGGACTTTCACATTAACAATGAAACACAGAAATTGCGTCGGGATTTAATACATAAGACACAATCCCGACTGAAGTACAAGAACAATAAATCTTCTCATTGTTTGTGGTTTGCTTTAAGCGTTTCGCGGGAGATCAGTAATAGTTTCCGATGCACTACTGCAGCTTTACTCTACCCCTTGGACCTTCACATTGAAACTGAATTGCAGATATTGCCTCGGGATTTAATACAAAATGCACAATGCCGACTTAAGTACAAGAGGAATAAATCTTTTCATTTTTTGTGGTTTGCTTTGAGCGTTACCTATGAGATCAGTGTCAGATTCCGATGCTCTACTGCAGCTTTACTCAATCCCTTGGACTTTCACATTATCGATGAAACACAGAAATAGCGTCGGGATCTAATACATAAGGTACAATAATTACTTGATTAAAAGAAAAGTAAATCTTTCCATTTTTTGTGGTTTGCTTTGAACGTTTCCTGGGAGATCAGTATTAGAATCCGATGCACTACTTCAGCTATACTCTATGCCTTGGACGTTCACATTGACGATGAAACTCAGAAATAGCATCGGGACTTAATACAAAAGGCCCAATGCCGACATATGTACAAGAAGAGGGAATATTCTCATTGTTTGTGGTTTGCTTTGAGGCTTTCCTTGGGAGAACAGTATTAGATTCCGATGCACTACTGCAGTATCACTCTATCCCTTGGAACTTCACATTGACGATGAAACACAGAAATGGCGTCTGGATTTAATACAAAAGGCACAATGCCGACTTAACAACAAGAAAAGTAAATCTTCTCATTGCTTGTGGTTTGCTTTGAGCGTTTCCTGGGAAATCAGTATTAGATTCCGATGCACTACTGCAGCTTTACTCTGTCCCTTGGACCTTCACATTGAAGATGAAACTCCGAAATAGCGTCGGGATTTAATACGAAAGTCACAATGCTAACTTAAGTACAAGAAGGTTAAATCTTCTCATTGTTTGTGGTTTGCTTTGAGCGTTTCCTGGGAGATCAGTATTAGATTCCGATGCACTACTTCAGCTTTACTCTATCCCTTGGACCTTCACATTGACGACGAAACACAGAAATTGCGTCGGGATTTAATACAAAAAGCACAATGCCGACTTAAGCACAAGAAAGGAAAATCTCCTCATTGTTTGTGGGTTGCTTTGAGCGTTTCCTGGGAGATCAGTGTTAGATTCCGGTGCACAAAGGCAGCTTTATTCTATCACTTGGACTTTCACATTAACAACGAAACACAGAAATTGCGTCGGCATTTGATACAAAAGGCACAATCCCGATTGAAGTACAAGAAGAATTAATCTTCTCATTGTTTGTGGTCTGCTTTGAGCGTTTCCTGGGAGATCAGTATTAGATTCCGATGCACTACTGCAGCTTTTTTCTATCCCTTGGGCCTTCACATTGACGATGAAACACAGAAATTGCGTCGGGATTTAGTACAAAGGCACCATGCCGACCTAAGTACAAAAAGGGTGAATCTCCTCATTGTTTGTGGTTTGCATTGAGCGCTTCCTGGGAAATCAGTATTAGATTCCGATGCACTACTGCAGCTTTACTCTATCCCTTGGACATTCACATTGACGATGCAACACCGAAATAGCGTCGGGATTTAATGCAAAATGCACAATGCCGACTTAAGTACAAAGAGGGTAAATCTTCTAATTGTTTGTGGCTTGCATTGAGCGTTCCCTGGGAGATCAGTATTAGATTCCAAAGCAAAACAGCAGCTGTACTCTATCCCTTGGAACTTCACATAGAGGATGAAACACAGAAATTGTGTCGGGATTTCATACAAAAGGCACAATGCCGACATAAGTACAAGATGAGTAACTCTTCTCATTGTTGTGGTTTGCTTTGGGCGTTTCCTAGGAGATCAGTATTAGATTCCGATGCACTACAGCAGCTTTATTCTATTTCTTGGACCCTCACATTGACGTTGAAATGCAGAAATTGCCTCGGGATTTAATACAAAAGCACAATGCCGATATAAGTACAAGAAGAGGAAATCTTCTCATTGTTTGTGGTTTGCTTTAAGCGTTTCGCGGGAGATCAGTAATAGTTTCCGATGCACTACTGCAGCTTTACTCTATCCCTTGGACCTTCACATTGAAACTGAATTGCAGATATTGCCTCGGGATTTAATACAAAATGCACAATGCCGACTTAAGTACAAGAGGAATAAATCTTTTCATTTTTTGTGGTTTGCTTTGAGCGTTACCTATGAGATCAGTGTTAGATTCCGATGCTCTACTGCAGCTTTACTCCATCCCTTGGACTTTCACATTATCGATGAAACACAGAAATAGCGTCGGGATCTAATACATAAGGTACAATGCCTACTTGATTAAAAGAAAAGTAAATCTTTCCATTTTTTGTGGTTTGCTTGAGCGTTTCCTGGGAGATCAGTATTAGAATCCGATGCACTACTGCAGCTATACTCTATGCCTTGGACGTTCACATTGACGATGAAACTCAGAAATAGCATCGGGACTTAATACAAAAGGCCCAATGCCGACTTATGTACAAGAAGAGGGAATATTCTCATTGTTTGTGGTTTGGTTTGAGGCTTTCCTTGGGAGAACAGTATTAGATTCCGATGCACTACTGCAGCTTTACGCTATCCCTTGGACCTTCACATTGACGATGAAACACAGCAACTGCGTCGGGATTTAATACAAAAGGCACAATGCCGACTTATGTACAAAAAGACTAAATCTTTTCATTGTTTGTGGTTTGCTTTGAGCGTTTTCTGGGGGATCAGAATTATATTCCGATGCACTACTGCATCCTTAGTCTATCCCTTGGACATTCACATTGACGATGAAACACAGAATTTGCGTCGGGATATAATACAAAATGCACAATGCCAACCTAAGTACAACAAGAGTAAATCTTCTCATAGTTTGTAGTTTCCTTTGAGCGTTTCCTGGGAGATCAGTGTTAGATTCCGATGCACTACTGCAGCTTTACTCTATCCCTTGGGCGTTCACATTGACGATGAAACACAGATATTTCGTCAGGATTTAATACAAAATGCACATTGCCAACTTAAGTACAAGAAGAGTTAATATTCTCATTTTTTGTGGTTTGCTTTGAGCGTTTCCTGTGAGACCAGTATTAGATTCCGATGCACTACTGCAGCTCTACTCTATCCCTTGGACCTTCACATTGACGATGAAACACATCTATTGCGTCGGCATTTAATACAAAAGGCACAATGCCGACTTAAGTACAAGAAGAGTAAACCTTCTCATTGTTTGTGGTTTGTTTTGAGCGTTTCCTGGGAGATCGGTATGCATTCCGACGCACTACTGCAGCTCTACTCTATCCCTTGGATCTTCACATTGATGATGAAACACAGAAATTGCGTCGGGATTTAATACAAAAGGAATAATGCCGACTTATGTATAAGAAGAGTAATTGTACTCATTGTTTGTGGTTTGCTTTGAACGTTTCCTGGGAGATCAGTGTTAGATTCCGATGCACTACTGCAGCTTTACTATATCCCTTGGACTTTCACATTGTTGATGAAACACAGAAATTGCATCGGGATTTAATACAAAAGGCACAATGCCAACTTAAGTACAAGAAGAGTAAATCTTTTCATTCTTTGTGGTTTGCTTTGAGCGTTTCCAGGGATATCAGTATTACATTCCGATGCACTACTGCATATTTACTCTATCCCCTGTCCTTCACATTCACGATGGAACACAGAAATTGCATCGGGATTTAATACTAAAGGCACAATGCCGACTTAAGTACAAGAGGAGTAAATGTTCTCATTGTTTGTGGTTTGCTTTGAGCGATTCCTGGGAGATCAGTATTACATTCCGATGCACTACTGCAGCTTTACTCTATCCCTTGGACCTTTACATTGCCGATGAAACACGGAAATTGCGTCGGAATTTAATACGAAAGGAACAATGCCGGCTTAAGTACAGAGAGGTTAAATCTTCTAATTGATTGTGGTTTGCTTTGAGCATTTCCTGGGAGATCAGAATTAGATTCCGATACACTACTGCACCTTTATACTATCCCTTGGACCTTAACATTGAAGATGAAACACAGAAATTGCGTCGGGATTTAATACAAAAGGCACAATGCCGACTTAAGTACAAGATGAGTAACTCTTCTCATTGTTTGTGGTTTGCTTTCGTCGTTTCCTAGGAGATCAGTATTAGATTCCGATGCACTACTGCAGCTTTACTCTATCCCTTGGACCTTCACATTGACGATGAAACACAGCAATTGCGTCGGGATTTAATACAAAACGCACAATGCCGACTTAAGTACAAGAAGACTAAATCTTTTCATTGTTTGTGGTTTGCTTTGAGCGTTTCCTGGGAGATTAGTGTTAGATTCTGATGCACTACTGCAGCTTTGCTCTATGATTTGGACTTCCACATTGTCGATGAAACACTGAAATAACGTCGGGATTTAATACAAAAGGCAACATGTCGACTTAAGTACAAGAAGACTAAATCTTTTCATTGTTTGTGGTTTGCTTTGAGCGTTTCCAGGGAGATCAGTATTAGATTCCGATGCACTACTGCAGCTTCACTCTATCCCTTGGACATTCACATTGACGATGAAACACAGAAATGGCGTCGGGATTTAATACAAAACGCACAATGCCGACTTATCTGCAAGAAAAGTTAATCTCTTCATTGTTTGTGGTTTGTTTGAGCGTTTCCTGGGAGATCAGTATTAGATTCCGATGCACTACTGCAGCTTTTCTATATACCTTGGGCATTCACATTGACGATGATACACAGAAATTGCGTCGGTATCTAGTACTATAATCACAATGCCAACTTAGGTACAGGAAGAGTAAATCTTCTAATTGTTTGTGGTTAGCTATGAGCGTTTCCTGGTAGATCAGTATTAGATTCCGATGCACTACTGCAGCTTTACTCTATCCCTTGGACGTTCACATTGACGATTAAACACAGATATTTCGTCGGGATTTAGTACAAAAGGCACATTGCCGACTTAAGTACAAGAAGAGCTAATATTCTCATTGTTTGTGGTTTGCTTTGAGCCTTTCCTGGGAGACCAATATTAGATTCCAATGCACTACTGCAGCTCTGCTCTATCCCTAGGACCTTCACATTGACGATGAATCACAGCAATTGCGTCGGGATTTAATACAAAAGGCACAATGCCGACTTAAGTACAAGAAGAGTAAATCTTCTCATTGTTTGTGGTTTGTTTTGAGCGTTTCCTGGGAGATCAGTGTTTGATTCCGATGCACTACTGCACCTTTACTCTATCCCTTGGCCTTTCACATTGTTGATGAAACACAGAAATTGCATCGGGATTTAATACAAAAGGCACAATGCCAACTTGAGTACAAGAAGAGTAAATCTTTTCATTCTTTGTGGTTTGCTTTGAGCGTTTCCGGTAATATCAGTATTACAATCCGATGCACTACTTCAGATTTACTCTATCCCTTGACCTTCACATTCACGATGGAACATAGAAATTGCGTCGGGATTTAATACAAAAGGCACAATGCCGACATAAGTACAAGGGGAGTAAATCATCTCATTGTTTGTAGTGTGCTTTCGGCGTTTCCTGGGAGATCAGTGTTACATTCTGATGCACTACTGCAGCTTTACTCTATCCCTTGTACCTTTACATTGACGATGAAACACGGAATTTGCGTCGTGATTTAATACGAAAGGAACAATGCCGGCTTAAGAGCAGAAAGGTTAAATCTTCTCGTTGATTGTGGTTTGTTTTGAGCGTTTCCTGGGAGATCAGAATTAGATTCCGATGCACTACTGCAGCTCTACCCTATCCCTTGGACCTTCACATTAACGATGAAACACAGAAGTTGCATCGGGATTTAATACAAATTGCACAATGCCGACTTAAGTACAAGAAGAGTAAATCTACCCATTCTTTGTGGTTTGCTTTGAGCTTTTCCTGGGAGATCAGTGTTAGATTCCGATGCACTACTGCATATTTACTCTATCCTTTGGTCTTTCACATCGTTGATGGAACACAGAAATTGCGTCGGGATTTCATACAAAAGGCACAATGCCTACTTGAGTACAAGAAGAGTAAATCTTTTCATTGTTTGTGGTTTGCTTAGAGCGTTTCCTGGGATATCTGTATTACATTCCGATGCACTACTGCAGCTTTACTCTATCCCTTGGACCTTTTCATTGCTGATGAGAATCGGAAATACTGTCGGATTTAATACGAAATAAACAATGCTGGCTTAAGTACAGGAAGGTTAAATTTTCTCATTGTTTGTGGTTTGCTTTGAGCGTTTCCTGGGAGATCAGAATTACATTCCGATGCACTACTGCAGCTTTACTCTATCCTCTGTACTTTCACATTGTCGACGAATCACAGAAATTGCGTCGGGATTTAATACAAGGGGCACAATGCCAACTTGAGTACAAGAAGAGTAAATGTTTTCATTGTTTATGGTTTGCTTTGAGCGTTTCCTCGGATATCAGTATTACATTCCGATGCACTACTTCATCTTTACTCTATCTCTTGGACCTTCACATTGACGATGAAACACAGAAATTGCGTCTGGATTTACTACAAGAGAGACAATGCCGTCTTAAGTACGAGAAGGTTAAATCTTCTCATTGTTTGTGGGTTGCTTTGAGCGTTTCTTGGGAGATCAGTATTAGATTCCGATGCACTACACCAGCTTTACTTTATCCCTTGGACCTTCATGTTGACGATGATACGTAGAAATTGCCTCACGATTTAATACAAACGGCACAATGCCGACTTAAGTAGAAGAAGAGTAAATCCACTCTTTGTTTGTGGTTTGCTTTGAGCGTTTCCTGGGATATCTGTATTACATTCCGATGCACTACTGCAGCTTTACTCTATCCCTTGGACCTTTTCATTGCTGATGAGAAACGGAAATACCGTCGGATTTAATACGAAATAAACAATGCTGGCTTAAGTACAGGAAGGTTAAATTTTCTCATTGTTTGTGGTTTGCTTTGAGCGTTTCCTGGGAGATCAGAATTACATTCCGATGCACTACTGCAGCTTTACTCTATCCTCTGTACTTTCACATTGTCGACGAATCACAGAAATTGCGTCGGGATTTAATACAAGGGGCACAATGCCAACTTGAGTACAAGAAGAGTAAATGTTTTCATTGTTTATGGTTTGCTTTGAGCGTTTCCTCGGATATCAGTATTACATTCCGATGCACTACTTCATCTTTACTCTATCTCTTGGACCTTCACATTGACGATGAAACACAGAAATTGCGTCTGGATTTACTACAAGAGAGACAATGCCGTCTTAAGTACGAGAAGGTTAAATCTTCTCATTGTTAGTGGTTTGCTTTGAGCGTTTCCAGGGAGATCAGTGTTACATTCCAATGCACTCCTGTAACTTTACTCTATCCCTTGGACTTTCACATTGTCGACGAAACACAGAAATTGCGTCGGGATTTAATGCAAAATGCACAATGGCAACTTCAGTACAAGAAGAGTAAATTTTTTATTGTTTGTGGTTTGCTTTGAGCGTTTCCATGGAGATCAGTATTAGATTAAGATACACTACAGCTGCTTTACACGAACCCTTGGACCTTCACAGTGACGATGAAACGCAGAAATTGCCTCGGGATTAAATACAAAAGGCACGATGCCGACTTAAGTACAAGAAGAGTAAATCTTCTCATTGTTTGTGGTTTGCTTAGAGCGCTTCCTGGGACATGAGTGTTAGATTCCGATGCCCTCCTGCAGCTTTACTCTATCACTTGTACATTCACATTGTCGATGAAACACAGAAATTGAGTCTGGATTTGACACGAAAAGCACAATGCCAACATAAGTACAAAAAGAGTAAGTCTCCTTATTGTTTGTGGTTTGCTTCGAGCGTTTCCTGGGAGATCAGTATTAGATTTCGATACATTACTGCAGCTTTACTCTATCCCTTTGACCTTCAAATTGACGATGAAACGCAGAAATTGCGTCGGGATTTAATACGAAAGGTATAATGCCGACTGAAGTACAAGAAGGTTAAATCTTCTCATTGTTTGTGGTTTACATTGAAAGTATCCTGGGAAATCAGTATAAATTCCGATGCACCACTGAAGCATTACTCTACTCCTTCGACCTTCACATTGATGACGAAAATCAGAAATTGCGTCGGGATTTATGCACAAGGCAAAATGATGGCTTAAGTACATGAAGAGTAAATCTTCTCATTGTTTCTAGTTTTGCATTGAGCGTTTCCTGTGGGATCAGTACTAGATTCCGATGCACTACAGGAGCTTTACTCTATCCCTTGGACCTTCACATTGACGATGATACACAGAAATTGCGTCGGGATTTAATACAAAATGCACAATGCCGACTTAAGTACAAGAAGAGTAAATCTTCTCATTGTATGTTGTTGGCTTTGAGCGTTTCCTGGGAGATCAGTATTAGATTCCGATGCACTACTGCAGCTTTACTCTATCCCTTGGACCTTTTCATTGCTGATGAGAAACGGAAATACCGTCGGATTTAAACGAAATAAACAATGCTGGCTTAAGTACAGGAAGGTTAAATTTTCTCATTGTTTGTGGTTTGCTTTGAGCGTTTCCTGGGAGATCAGAATTACATTCCGATGCACTACTGCAGCTTTACTCTATCCTCTGTACTTTCACATTGTCGATGAATCACAGAAATTGCGTCGGGATTTAATACAAGCGGCACAATGCCAACTTGAGTACAAGAAGAGTAAATGTTTTCATTGTTTATGGTTTGCTTTGAGCGTTTCCTCGGATATCAGTATTACATTCCGATGCACTACTTCATCTTTTTTCTATCTCTTGGACCTTGACATTGACGATGAAACACAGAAATTGCGTCGGGATTTACTACAAGAGGGACAATGCCGTCTTAAGTACGAGAAGGTTAAATCTTCTCATTGTTTGTGGGTTGCTTTGAGCGTTTCCTGGGAGATCAGTATTAGATTCCGATGCACTACACCAGCTTTACTTTATCCCTTGGACCTTCATGTTGACGATGATACGTAGAAATTGCCTCACGATTTAATACAAACGGCACAATGCCGACTTAAGTAGAAGAAGAGTAAATCCACTCTTTGTTTGTGGTTTGCTTTGAGCGTTTCCTGGGAGATCAGTATTAGATTTCGATGCACTACAGCAGCTTTACTCGATCCCTTAAACCTTCACAGTGACCATGAAACGCAGAAATTGCCTCGGGATTAAATACAAAAGGCACAATGCCGACTTATGTACAAAAAGAGTAAATTTTCTCATTGTTTGTGGTTTGCTTTGAGCGTTTCCAGGGAGATCAGTGTTAGATTCCGATGCACTCCTGTAACTTTCCTCTATCCCTTGGACTTTCACATTGTCGACGAAACACAGAAATTGCGTCGGGATTTAATGCAAAATGCACAATGGCAACTTCAGTACAAGAAGAGTAAATTTTTTATTGTTTGTGGTTTGCTTTGAGCGTTTCCATGGAGATCAGTATTAGATTAAGATGCACTACAGCAGCTTTACTCGAACCCATGGACCTTCACGGTGACGATGAAACGCAGAAATTGCCTCGGGATTAAATACAAAAGGCACGATGCCGACTTAAGTACAAGAAGAGTAAATCTTCTCATTGTTTGTGGTTTGCTTAGAGCGCTTCCTGGGACATGAGTGTTAGATTCCGATGCACTCCTGCAGCTTTACTCTATCACTTGTACTTTCACATTGTCGATGAAAAACAGAAATTGAGTCTGGATTTGATACGAAAAGCACAATGCCAACATAAGTACAAAAAGAGTAAGTCTCCTTATTGTTTGTGGTTTGCTTCGAGCGTTTCCTGGGAGATCAGTATTACATTTCGATACATTACTGCAGCTTTACTCTATCCCTTGGACCATCACATTGACGATGAAACACAGAAATTGGGCCGTGATTTAATGCAAAATGCACAATGCCGACATAAGTACAAGAAGAGGAAATCTTCTCATTCTTAGTGGTATGTTCTGAACGTTTCCTGGGAGATCAGTATTGCATTCCGATGCACTACTGCGGCTTTATTCTATCCCTTGGACCTTCACATTGACGATGAAACACAGAAATTGCAACGGGACATAATACGAAAGGCACAATGACGACTTAGGTACAAGAAGGAGAAATCTTCTCATAGTTTGTGGTTTGCTTTGAGGGATTCCTGGGAGATCAGTATTAGATTCTGATGCACTACTGCAGCTTTACCCTATCCCTTGGACTTTCACACTGACGATGAATCACGGAAATTGCGTCGGGATTTAATACAAAAGGCACAATTCCGACTTAAGTACAAAAAGAGTAAATCTTCTCATTGTTTGTGGTTTGCTTTGAGCCTCTCCTGGGAGATTTGTATTAGATTCCGATGCACTACTGCAGCTTTACTCTATCCCTCGGACCTTCACATTGACATTGAAACGCAGAAATTGCCACGGTATTTATTACAAAATGCGCAATGCCGACCTAAGTACTAGAAGGGTAAATCTTCTCATTGTATGTGGTTTGCCTTGAGCGTTTCCTGGGAGATCAGTATTAGATTATGAAGCACTACTGCAGCTTCACTCTATCCCTTGGACCTTCACATTGACGATGAAACGCAGAAATTGCCTCAGGATTTAGACGCGAAAGGCACAATGCCGACTTAAGTACAAGAAGAGTAAATCTTGTATTTCTTTGTGGTTTGCTTTGAGCGATTCCTAGGAGATCGGTATTAGGTTCTGATGCACTACTGCAGCTTTACTCTATCCCTTGGACCTTCACATTGACGATGAAACACCGAAATTGCGTCGGGATCTAATACAATAATCACAATGCCAACTTAGGTACATGAACAGTAAATCTACTTACTGTTTGTGGTTAGCTTTGAGCGTTTCCTGGGAAATCCGTATTAGATTCCGATGCACTACTGCAGCTTTACTCTATCCCTTTGACCTTCAAATTGACGATGAAGCGCAGAAATTGCGTCGGGATTTAATACGAAAATCGTAATGCCGACTAAAGTACAAGAAGGTTAAATCTTCTCATTGTTTGTGGTTTACATTGAAAGTATCCTGGGAGATCAGTATAGATTGCGACGCACCACTGAAGCATTACTCTACTCCTTCGACCTTCACATTGATGACGAAAATCAGAAATTGCGTCGGGATTTAATACAAAAGGCAAAATGATGGCTTAAGTACATGAAGAGTAAATCTTCTCATTGTTTCTAGTTTTGCATTGAGCGTTTCCTGGGGGATCAGTACTAGATTCCGATGCACTGCAGGAGCTTTACTCTATCCCTTGGACCTTCACATTGACGATGATACACAGAAATTGCGTCGGGATTTAATACAAAATGCACAATGCCGACTTAAGTACAAGAAGAGTAAATCTTCTCATTGTATGTTGTTGGCTTTGAGCGTTTCCTGGGAGATCAGTATTAGATTCCGATGCACTACTGCAGCTTTACACTATCTCTTGAACCTTCACATTGACGTTGAAACACAGAAATTGCGTCGGGATTTAATGCAAAAAGCATAATGCCGACTGAAGTACAAGAAGAGTATATCTTCTCATTGTTTGTGGTTTGCTTTGAGCGTTTTCTAGGAGATCAGTATTAGATCCCGATGCACTACTGCAGCTTTACTCTATTCCTTGGACCTTCACATTGACGATGAAACACAGAAATTGCGTCGGGATTTAATGCAAAAGGCACAATGCCGTCATAAGTATAAGAAGAGTAAATCTTCTCATTGTTTGTGGTTTTCTTTGAGCGTTTCCTGTTAGATCAGTATTAGACTCCGATGCACTACTGCAGCTTCACTCTATCCCTTGGACCTTCACATTGGGGATTAAAATCAGAAATTGCGTCGTTATTTAATACAAAAGGCACAATGCCGACTTAAGCACAAGAAGGTGATGCCTTCTCTTTATTTGTGGTTTGTTTGAGCGTTCCCTGGGAGATCAGTATTAGTTTCCCATGCACTACTGCAGCTTTACTCTATCCCTTGGACCTTCAATTTGGGGATGAAAATCAGAAATTGCGTCGGTATTTAAAACAAAATGGACAATGCGGACTTAAGTACAAGAAGGTGAAATCTTCTCTTTATTTGTGGTTTGTTTGAGCGTTTCCTGGGAGATCAGAATTAGATTCCGATGCACTACTGCAGCTTTACTCTACCCCTTGGACCTTAACATTGACGATGAGACACACAAATTGCGTTGGGATTTAATACAAAAGGAACAATGCCGACTTAAGTTCAATAAGAGTAAATTTTCTCTTGGTTGGTGGTTTGCTTTGAGCGTTTCCTGGGAGATCAGTATTAGATTCCGATGCAATACTACAGCTTTCGTCTATCCCTTGGACCTTCACATTGGTGATGAAACACAGAAATTGCGTTGGGATTTAATACAAAAGGCACAATGCCGGCGTAAGTACAAGAAGAGTAAATCCTCTCTTTGTTTGTGGTTTGCTTTGAACGTTACCTATGAGATCAGTGTTAGATTCCGATGCTCTACTGCAGCTTTACTCCATCCCTTGGACTTTCACATTATCGATGAAACACAGAAATAGCGTCGGGATCTAATACATAAGGTACATTGCCTACTTGATTAAAAGAAAAGTAAATCTTTCCATTTTTTGTGGTTTGCTTGAGCGTTTCCTGGGAGATCAGTATTAGAATCCGATGCACTACTGCAGCTATACTCTATGCCTTGGACGTTCACATTGACGATGAAACTCAGAAATAGCATCGGGACTTAATACAAAAGGCCCAATGCCGACTTATGTACAAGAAGAGGGAATATTCTCATTGTTTGTGGTTTGGTTTGAGGCTTTCCTTGGGAGAACAGTCTTAGATTCCGATGCACTACTGCAGCTTTACGCTATCCCTTGGACCTTCACATTGACGATGAAACACAGCAACTGCGTCGGGATTTAATACAAAAGGCACAATGCCGACTTATGTACAAAAAGACTAAATCTTTTCATTGTTTGTGGTTTGCTTTGAGCGTTTTCTGGGGGATCAGAATTATATTCCGATGCACTACTGCATCCTTAGTCTATCCCTTGGACATTCACATTGACGATGAAACACAGAATTTGCGTCGGGATATAATACAAAATGCACAATGCCAACCTAAGTACAACAAGAGTAAATCTTCTCATAGTTTGTGGTTTCCTTTGAGCGTTTCCTGGGAGATCAGTGTTAGATTCCGATGCACTACTGCAGCTTTACTCTATCCCTTGGACGTTCACATTGACGATGAAACACAGATATTTCGTCAGGATTTAATACAAGATGCACATTGCCAACTTAAGTACAAGAAGAGTTAATATTCTCATTTTTTGTGGTTTGCTTTGAGCGTTTCCTGGGAGACCAGTATTAGATTCCGATGCACTACTGCAGCTCTACTCTATCCCTTGGACCTTCACATTGACGATGAAACACATCTATTGCGTCGGCATTTAATACAAAAGGCACAATGCCGACTTAAGTACAAGAAGAGTAAACCTTCTCATTGTTTGTGGTTTGTTTTGAGCGTTTCCTGGGAGATCGGTATACATTCCGACGCACTACTGCAGCTTTACTCTATCCCTTGGATCTTCACATTGATGATGAAACACAGAAATTGCGTCGGGATTTAATACAAAAGGAACAATGCCGACTTAAGTACAAGAAGAGTAATTGTACTCATTGTTTGTGGTTTGCTTTGAACGTTTCCTGGGAGATCAGTATAAAATTCCGATGCACTACTGCAGCTTTACTATATCCCTTGGACTTTCACATTGTTGATGAAACACAGAAATTGCATCGGGATTTAATACAAAAGGCACAATGCCAACTTAAGTACAAGAAGAGTAAATCTTTTCATTCTTTGTGGTTTGCTTTGAGCGTTTCCAGGGATATCAGTATTACATTCCGATGCACTACTGCATATTTACTCTATCCCCTGACCTTCACATTCACGATGGAACACAGAAATTGCATCGGGATTTAATACTAAAGGCACAATGCCGACTTAAGTACAAGAGGAGTAAATGTTCTCATTGTTTGTGGTTTGCTTTGAGCGATTCCTGGGAGATCAGTATTACATTCCGATGCACTACTGCAGCTTTACTCTATCCCTTGGACCTTTACATTGCCGATGAAACACGGAAATTGCGTCGGAATTTAATACGAAAGGAACAATGCCGGCTTAAGTACAGAGAGGTTAAATCTTCTAATTGATTGTGGTTTGCTTTGAGCGTTTCCTGGGAGATCAGAATTAGATTCCGATGCACTACTGCAGCTTTATACTATCCCTTGGACCTTAACATTGACGATGAAACACAGAAATTGCGTCGGGATTTAATACAAAAGGCACAATGCCGACTTAAGTACAAGATGAGTAACTCTTCTCATTGTTTGTGGTTTGCTTTCGTCGTTTCCTAGGAGATCAGTATTAGATTCCGATGCACTACTGCAGCTTTACTCTATCCCTTGGACCTTCACATTGACGATGAAACACAGCAATTGCGTCGGGATTTAATACAAAACGCACAATGCCGACTTAAGTACAAGAAGACTAAATCTTTTCATTGTTTGTGGTTTGCTTTGAGCGTTTTCTGGGGGATCAGAATTATATTCCGATGCACTACAGCATCCTTTATCTATCCCTTGGACCTTCACATTGACGATGAAACACAGAAATTGCGTCGGGATATAATACAAAATGCACAATGCCGACTTAAGTACAAGAAGAGTAAATCTTCTCATAGTTTTTGGTTAGCTTTGAGCGTTTCCTGGGAGATTAGTGTTAGATTCTGATGCACTACTGCAGCTTTGCTCTATGAGTTGGACTTCCACATTGTCGATGAAACACTGAAATAACGTCGGGATTTAATACAAAAGGCAACATGTCGACTTAAGTACAAGAAGACTAAATCTTTTCATTGTTTGTGGTTTGCTTTGAGCGTTTCCAGGGAGATCAGTATTAGATTCCGATGCACTACTGCAGCTTCACTCTATCCCTTGGACATTCACATTGACGATGAAACACAGAAATGGCGTCGGGATTTAATACAAAACGCACAATGCCGACATATCTGCAAGAAAAGTTAATCTCTTCATTGTTTGTGGTTTGCTTTGAGCGTTTCCTGGGAGATCAGTATTAGATTCCGATGCACTACTGCAGCTTTTCTATATACCTTGGGCATTCACATTGACGATGATACACAGAAATTGCGTCGGTATCTAGTACTATAATCACAATGCCAACTTAGGTACAGGAAGAGTAAATCTTCTAATTGTTTGTGGTTAGCTATGAGCGTTTCCTGGTAGATCAGTATTAGATTCCGATGCACTACTGCAGCTTTACTCTATCCCTTGGACGTTCACATTGACGATTAAACACAGATATTTCGTCGGGATTTAGTACAAAAGGCACATTGCCGACTTAAGTACAAGAAGAGCTAATATTCTCATTGTTTGTGGTTTGCTTTGAGCCTTTCCTGGGAGACCAGTATTAGATTCCGATGCACTACTGCAGCTCTGCTCTATCCCTAGGACCTTCACATTGACGATGAATCACAGCAATTGCGTCGGGATTTAATACAAAAGGCACAATGCCGACTTAAGTACAAGAAGAGTAAATCTTCTCATTGTTTGTGGTTTGTTTTGAGCGTTTCCTGGGAGATCAGTGTTTGATTCCGATGCACTACTGCACCTTTACTCTATCCCTTGGCCTTTCACATTGTTGATGAAACACAGAAATTGCATCAGGATTTAATACAAAAGGCACAATGCCAACTTGAGTACAAGAAGAGTAAATCTTTTCATTCTTTGTGGTTTGCTTTGAGCGTTTCCGGTAATATCAGTATTACAATCCGATGCACTACTGCAGATTTACTCTATCCCTTGACCTTCACATTCACGATGGAACATAGAAATTGCGTCGGGATTTAATACAAAAGGCACAATGCCGACATAAGTACAAGGGGAGTAAATCATCTCATTGTTTGTAGTGTGCTTTCGGCGTTTCCTGGGAGATCAGTGTTACATTCTGATGCACTACTGCAGCTTTACTCTATCCCTTGTACCTTTACATTGACGATGAAACACGGAATTTGCGTCGTGATTTAATACGAAAGGAACAATGCCGGCTTAAGAGCAGAAAGGTTAAATCTTCTCGTTGATTGTGGTTTGTTTTGAGCGTTTCCTGGGAGATCAGAATTACATTCCGATGCACTACTGCAGCTCTACCCTATCCCTTGGACCTTCACATTAACGATGAAACACAGAAGTTTCATCGGGATTTAATACAAATTGCACAATGCCGACTTAAGTACAAGAAGAGTAAATCTACCCATTCTTTGTGGTTTGCTTTGAGCTTTTCCAGGGAGATCAGTGTTAGATTCCGATGCACTACTGCATCTTTACCCTATCCTTTGGTCTTTCACATCGTTGATGAAACACAGAAATTGCGTCGGGATTTCATACAAAAGGCACAATGCCAACTTGAGTACAAGAAGAGTAAATCTTTTCATTGTTTGTGGTTTGCTTAGAGCGTTTCCTGGGATATCTGTATTACATTCCGATGCACTACTGCAGCTTTACTCTATCCCTTGGACCTTTTCATTGCTGATGAGAAACGGAAATACCGTCGGATTTAATACGAAATAAACAATGCTGGCTTAAGTACAGGAAGGTTAAATTTTCTCATTGTTTGTGGTTTGCTTTGAGCGTTTCCTGGGAGATCAGAATTACATTCCGATGCACTACTGCAGCTTTACTCTATCCTCTGTACTTTCACATTGTCGACGAAACACAGAAATTGCGTCGGGATTTAATACAAGGGGCACAATGCCAACTTGAGTACAAGAAGAGTAAATGTTTTCATTGTTTATGGTTTGCTTTGAGCGTTTCCTCGGATATCAGTATTACATTCCGATGCACTACTTCATCTTTACTCTATCTCTTGGACCTTCACATTGACGATGAAACACAGAAATTGCGTCTGGATTTACTACAAGAGGGACAATGCCGTCTTAAGTACGAGAAGGTTAAATCTTCTCATTGTTTGTGGGTTGCTTTGAGCGTTTCCTGGGAGATCAGTATTAGATTCCGATGCACTACACCAGCTTTACTTTATCCCTTGGACCTTCATGTTGACGATGATACGTAGAAATTGCCTCACGATTTAATACAAACGGCACAATGCCGACTTAAGTAGAAGAAGAGTAAATCCACTCTTTGTTTGTGGTTTGCTTTGAGTGTTTCCTGGGAGATCAGTATTAGATTTCGATGCAATACAGCAGCTTTACTCGATCCCTTAAACCTTCACAGTGACCATGAAACGCAGAAATTGCCTCGGGATTAAATACAAAAGGCAAAATGCCGACTTATGTACAAGAAGAGTAAATTTTCTCATTGTTAGTGGTTTGCTTTGAGCGTTTCCAGGGAGGTCAGTGTTACATTCCAATGCACTCCTGTAACTTTACTCTATCCCTTGGACTTTCACATTGTCGACGAAACACAGAAATTGCGTCGGGATTTAATGCAAAATGCACAATGGCAACTTCAGTACAAGAAGAGTAAATTTTTTATTGTTTGTGGTTAGCTTTGAGCGTTTCCATGGAGATCAGTATTAGATTAAGATACACTACAGCTGCTTTACTCGAACCCTTGAACCTTCACAGTGACGATGAAACGCAGAAATTGCCTCGGGATTAAATACAAAAGGCACGATGCCGACTTAAGTACAAGAAGAGTAAATCTTCTCATTGTTTGTGGTTTGCTTAGAGCGCTTCCTGGGACATGAGTGTTAGATTCCGATGCCCTCCTGCAGATTTACTCTATCACTTGTACATTCACATTGTCGATGAAACACAGAAATTGAGTCTGGATTTGATACGAAAAGCACAATGCCAACATAAGTACAAAAAGAGTAAGTCTCCTTATTGTTTGTGGTTTGCTTCGAGCGTTTCCTGGGAGATCAGTATTAGATTTCGATACATTACTGCAGCTTTACTCTATCCCTTGGACCATCACATTGACGATGAAACACAGAAATTGCGCCGTGATTTAATGCAAAATGCACAATGCCGACATAAGTACAAGAAGAGGAAATCTTCTCATTCTTAGTGGTATGCTCTGAACGTTTCCTGGGAGATCAGTATTGCATTCCGATGCACTACTGCGGCTTTATACTATCCCTTGGACCTTCACATTGACGATGAAACACAGAAATTGCAACGGGACATAATACGAAAGGCACAATGACGACTTAGGTACAAGAAGGAGAAATCTTCTCATAGTTTGTGGTTTGCTTTGAGCGATTCCTGGGAGATCAGTATTAGATTCTGATGCACTACTGCAGCTTTACCCTATCCCTTGGACTTTCACACTGACGATGAATCACGGAAATTGCGTCGGGATTTAATACAAAAGGCACAATTCCGACTTAAGTACAAAAAGAGTAAATCTTCTCATTGTTTGTGGTTTGCTTTGAGCCTCTCCTGGGAGATTTGTATTAGATTCCGATGCACTACTGCAGCTTTACTCTATCCCTCGGACCATCACATTGACATTGAAACGCAGAAATTGCCACGGTATTTATTACAAAATGCACAATGCCGACCTAAGTACTAGAAGGGTAAACCTTCTCATTGTATGTGGTTTGCCTTGAGCGTTTCCTGGGAGATCAGTATTAGATTATGAAGCACTACTGCAGCTTCACTCTATCCCTTGGACCTTCACATTGACGATGAAACGCAGAAATTGCCTCAGGATTTAGACGCGAAAGGCACAATGCCGACTTAAGTACAAGAAGAGTAAATCTTGTATTTCTTTGTGGTTTGCTTTGAGCGATTCCTAGGAGATCGGTATTAGGTTCTGATGCACTACTGCAGCTTTACTCTATCCCTTGGACCTTCACATTGACGAAGAAACAGCGATATTGCGTCGGGATCTAATACAATAATCACAATGCCAACTTAGGTACATGAACAGTAAATCTACTCACTGTTTGTGGTTAGCTTTGAGCGTTTCCTGGGAAATCCGTATTAGATTCCGATGCACTACTGCAGCTTTACTCTATCCCTTGGAGCTTCGCATTGACGATGAAACACAGAAAGGGCGTCGGGATTTAATACAAAAAGCTCAATGCCGACTTAAATACGAGAATAGTAAATCTTCTCATTGTTTGTGGTTTGCTTTGATTGTTTCCTGGGAGATCAGTATTAGTTTCCGATGCACTACTGCAGCTTTACTCTATCCCTTTGACCTTCAAATTGACGATGAAACGCAGAAATTGCGTCGGGATTTAATACGAAAGGCATAATGCCGACTGAAGTACAAGAAGGTTAAATCTTCTCATTGTTTGTGGTTTACATTGAAAGTATCCTGGGAAATCAGTATAGATTCCGATGCACCACTGAAGCATTACTCTACTCCTTCGACCTTCACATTGATGACGAAAATCAGAAATTGCGTCGGGATTTATGCACAAGGCAAAATGATGGCTTAAGTACATGAAGAGTAAATCTTCTCATTGTTTCTAGTTTTGCATTGAGCGTTTCCTGTGGGATCAGTACTAGATTCCGAAGCACTACAGGAGCTTTACTCTATCCCTTGGACCTTCACATTGACGATGATACACAGAAATTGCGTCGGGATTTAATACAAAATGCACAATGCCGACTTAAGTACAAGAAGAGTAAATCTTCTCATTGTATGTTGTTGGCTTTGAGCGTTTCCTGGGAGATCAGTATTAGATTCCGATGCACTACTGCAGCTTTACTCTATCCCTTGGACCTTTTCATTGCTGATGAGAAACGGAAATACCGTCGGATTTAAACGAAATAAACAATGCTGGCTTAAGTACAGGAAGGTTAAATTTTCTCATTGTTTGTGGTTTGCTTTGAGCGTTTCCTGGGAGATCAGAATTACATTCCGATGCACTACTGCAGCTTTACTCTATCCTCTGTACTTTCACATTGTCGATGAATCACAGAAATTGCGTCGGGATTTAATACAAGGGGCACAATGCCAACTTGAGTACAAGAAGAGTAAATGTTTTCATTGTTTATGGTTTGCTTTGAGCGTTTCCTCGGATATCAGTATTACATTCCGATGCACTACTTCATCTTTTTTCTATCTCTTGGACCTTGACATTGACGATGAAACACAGAAATTGCGTCGGGATTTACTACAAGAGGGACAATGCCGTCTTAAGTACGAGAAGGTTAAATCTTCTCATTGTTTGTGGGTTGCTTTGAGCGTTTCCTGGGAGATCAGTATTAGATTCCGATGCACTACACCAGCTTTACTTTATCCCTTGGACCTTCATGTTGACGATGATACGTAGAAATTGCCTCACGATTTAATACAAACGGCACAATGCCGACTTAAGTAGAAGAAGAGTAAATCCACTCTTTGTTTGTGGTTTGCTTTGAGCGTTTCCTGGGAGATCAGTATTAGATTTCGATGCACTACAGCAGCTTTACTCGATCCCTTAAACCTTCACAGTGACCATGAAACGCAGAAATTGCCTCGGGATTAAATACAAAAGGCACAATGCCGACTTATGTACAAAAAGAGTAAATTTTCTCATTGTTTGTGGTTTGCTTTGAGCGTTTCCTGGGAGATCAGTGTTAGATTCCGATGCACTCCTGTAACTTTCCTCTATCCCTTGGACTTTCACATTATAGACGAAACACAGAAATTGCGTCGGGATTTAATGCAAAATGCACAATGGCAACATCAGTACAAGAAGAGTAAATTTTTTATTGTTTGTGGTTTGCTTTGAGCGTTTCCATGGAGATCAGTATTAGATTAAGATGCACTACAGCAGCTTTACTCGAACCCTTGGACCTTCACAGTGACGATGAAACGCAGAAATTGCCTCGGGATTAAATACAAAAGGCACGATGCCGACTTAAGTACAAGAAGAGTAAATCTTCTCATTGTTTGTGGTTTGCTTAGAGCGCTTCCTGGGACATGAGTGTTAGATTCCGATGCACTCCTGCAGCTTTACTCTATCACTTGTACTTTCACATTGTCGATGAAAAACAGAAATTGAGTCTGGATTTGATACGAAAAGCACAATGCCAACATAAGTACAAAAAGAGTAAGTCTCCTTATTGTTTGTGGTTTGCTTCGAGCGTTTCCTGGGAGATCAGTATTAGATTTCGATACATTACTGCAGCTTTACTCTATCGATTGGACCATCACATTGACGATGAAACACAGAAATTGGGCCGTGATTTAATGCAAAATTCACAATGCCGACATAAGTACAAGAAGAGGAAATCTTCTCATTCTTAGTGGTATGTTCTGAACGTTTCCTGGGAGATCAGTATTGCATTCCGATGCACTACTGCGGCTTTATTCTATCCCTTGGACCTTCACATTGACGATGAAACACAGAAATTGCAACGGGACATAATTCGAAAGGCACAATGACGACTTAGGTACAAGAAGGAGAAATCTTCTCATAGTTTGTGGTTTGCTCTGAGGGATTCCTGGGAGATCAGTATTAGATTCTGATGCACTACTGCAGCTTTACCCTATCCCTTGGACTTTCACACTGACGATGAATCACGGAAATTGCGTCGGGATTTAATACAAAAGGCACAATTCCGACTTAAGTACAAAAAGAGTAAATCTTCTCATTGTTTGTGGTTTGCTTTGAGCCTCTCCTGGGAGATTTGTATTAGATTCCGATGCACTACTGCAGCTTTACTCTATCCCTCGGACCTTCACATTGACATTGAAACGCAGAAATTGCCACGGTATTTATTACAAATGCACAATGCCGACCTAAGTACTAGAAGGGTAAATCTTCTCATTGTATGTGGTTTGCCTTGAGCGTTTCCTGGGAGATCAGTATTAGATTATGAAGCACTACTGCAGCTTCACTCTATCCCTTGGACCTTCACATTGACGATGAAACGCAGAAATTGCCTCAGGATTTAGACGCGAAAGGCACAATGCCGACTTAAGTACAAGAAGAGTAAATCTTGTATTTCTTTGTGGTTTGCTTTGAGCGATTCCTAGGAGATCGGTATTAGGTTCTGATGCACTACTGCAGCTTTACTCTATCCCTTGGACCTTCACATTGACGATGAAACACCGAAATTGCGTCGGGATCTAATACAATAATCACAATGCCAACTTAGGTACATGAACAGTAAATCTACTTACTGTTTGTGGTTAGCTTTGAGCGTTTCCTGGGAAATCCGTATTAGATTCCGATGCACTACTGCAGCTTTACTCTATCCCTTGGACCTTCGCATTGACGATGAAACACAGAAAGGGCGTCGGGATTTAATACAAAAAGCTCAATGCCGACTTAAATACGAGAAGAGTAAATCTTCTCGTTGTTTGTGGTTTGCTTTGATTGTTTCCTGGGAGATCAGTATTAGTTTCCGATGCACTACTGCAGCTTTACTCTATCCCTTTGACCTTCAAATTGACGATGAAGCGCAGAAATTGCGTCGGGATTTAATACGAAAATCGTAATGCCGACTAAAGTACAAGAAGGTTAAATCTTCTCATTGTTTGTGGTTTACATTGAAAGTATCCTGGGAGATCAGTATAGATTCCGATGCACCACTGAAGCATTACTCTACTCCTTCGACCTTCACATTGATGACGAAAATCAGAAATTGCGTCGGGATTTAATACAAAAGGCATAATGATGGCTTAAGTACATGAAGAGTAAATCTTCTCATTGTTTCTAGTTTTGCATTGAGCGTTTCCTGGGGGATCAGTACTAGATTCCGATGCACTGCAGGAGCTTTACTCTATCCCTTGGACCTTCACATTGACGATGATACACAGAAATTGCGTCGGGATTTAATACAAAATGCACAATGCCGACTTAAGTACAAGAAGAGTAAATCTTCTCATTGTATGTTGTTGGCTTTGAGCGTTTCCTGGGAGATCAGTATTAGATTCCGATGCACTACTGCAGCTTTACACTATCTCTTGAACCTTCACATTGACGTTGAAACACAGAAATTGCGTCGGGATTTAATGCAAAAGGCATAATGCCGACTGAAGTACAAGAAGAGTATATCTTCTCATTGTTTGTGGTTTGCTTTGAGCGTTTTCTAGGAGATCAGTATTAGATCCCGATGCACTACTGCAGCTTTACTCTATTCCTTGGACCTTCACATTGACGATGAAACACAGAAATTGCGTCGGGATTTAATGCAAAAGGCACAATGCCGACATAAGTATAAGAAGAGTAAATCTTCTCATTGTTTGTGGTTTTCTTTGAGCGTTTCCTGTTAGATCAGTATTAGACTCCGATGCACTACTGCAGCTTCACTCCATCCCTTGGACCTTCACATTGGGGATTAAAATCAGAAATTGCGTCGGTATTTAAAACAAAATGCACAATGCCGACTTAAGTACAAGAAGGTGAAATCTTCTCTTTATTTGTGGTTTGTTTGAGCGTTTCCTGGGAGATCAGAATTAGATTCCGATGCACTACTGCAGCTTTACTCTACCCCTTGGACCTTAACATTGACGATGAGACACACAAATTGCGTTGGGATTTAATACAAAAGGAACAATGCCGACTTAAGTTCAATAAGAGTAAATTTTCTCTTGGTTGGTGGTTTGCTTTGAGCGTTTCCTGGGAGATCAGTATTAGATTCCGATGCAATACTACAGCTTTCGTCTATCCCTTGGACCTTCACATTGATGATGAAACACAGAAATTGCGTTGGGATTTAATACAAAAGGCACAATGCCGGCGTAAGTACAAGAAGAGTAAATCCTCTCTTTGTTTGTGGTTTGCTTTGAGCGTTTCCTGGGAGATCAGTAATAGATTCCGATGCACTACTGCAGCTTTACTCAATCCCTTGGACCTTCACATTGACGATGAAACACAGAAATTGCGTCGGGAGTTAATAACAAAGGCACAATGCCGACTTAAGTACAAGAAGGTGAATTCTTCTCTTTATTAGTGGTTTGTTTGAGCGTAGTATTAGATTCCGATGCACTACTGCAGCATTACTCTATCCCTTGGACCTACATATTGAGGATGAATCACAGAAATTGCGTCGCGATTTAATACAAAAATCACAATGCCGTCTTAAGTACAAGATGGTTAAATCTTCTCATTATTTGTGGTTTGTTTGAGCGTTTCCTGGGAGATCAGTATTACATTCCTATGCACTACTGCAGCTTTACTCTATCCACTGGACTTTAACATTGACGATGAGACACAGAAATTGCGTTGGGATTTAATACAAAATGAACAATGCCGACTGAAGTTCAATATGAGTAAATCTTCTCATTGTTTGTGGTTTGTTTTCAGCGTTTCCTGGGAGATCAGTATTAGATTCCGATGCAATACTGCAGCTTTCGTCTATCCCTTCACCTTCACATTGATGATGAAACACAGAAATTACGTTGGGATTTAATACAAAGGGCACAATGCCGGCTTACGTACAAGAAGAGTAAATCTTCTCTTTGTTTGTGTTTCGCTTTGAGCGTTTCCTGGGAGATCAGTATTAGATTCCGATGCACTACTGCAGCTTTACTCTACCCCTTGGACCTTCTCATTGACGATGAAACACAGAAATGGCGTTGATATATAGTACAAATGGCACAATAGCGACTTAAGTACAAGAAGAGTAAATATTCTCATTGTTTGTGGTTTGCTTTGAGCGATTCCTGGGAGATCAGTATTTGATTCCGATGCACTACTGCAGCTTTACTCTACCCCTTGGACCTTCTCATTGACGATGAAACATAGAAATTGCGTTGATATATAATACAAATGGCACAATGGCGACTTAAGTACAAGAAGAGTAAATATTCTCATTGTTTGTGGTTTGCTTTGAGCGTTTCCTGGGAGATCAGTATTAGATTCCGATGCACCACTGCAGCTTTACTCTATCCCTTGGACCTTCACATTGACAATGAAACAAAGAAATTGCGACGGGATTTAATACAAAAGGCACAATGCCGACATAAGTACAACAGGAGTAAATCTTCTCGATGTTTGTGGTTTGCTTTGAGCGTTTCCCGGGAGATCTATGTTAGATTCCGATGCACTACTGCAGCTTTACTCTATCCCTTGGACTTTCACATGGTCGTTGAAACACAGAAATTGCGTCGGGATTTAATACAAAAGGCACAATGCCAACTTGAGTGCAGGAAGAGTAAAATTTTCTCATTTCTAGTGATTTGCTTTGAGCATTTCCTGGGATATCTGTATTACATTCCGATGCACTACCGCAGCTTTACTCTATCCCTTGGACCTTCACATTGACAATAAAAGAGAGAAATTGCGATGGGATTTATTACAGAAGGCACAATGCCGACTTACGTACAACAAGAGTAAATCTTCTCGATGTTTGTGGTTTGCTTTGGGCGTTTCCTGGGAGATCTAGGTTAGATTCCGATGCACTACTGCAGCTTTACTCTATCCCTTGTACCTTCACATTGACGATGAATCACAGAAATTGCGTCGGGAATAATAAAAAAGGCACAATGCCGACTTAAGTACAAGAAGTGTAAATCTTTTCATTGTTTGCGGTTTGCTTTGAGCGCTTCCTGGGGGATCAGTACTACATTAAGATTCACTACTGCAGCATTACTCTACTCCTTGGACCTTCACATTGACGATGAAACGCAGAAAGTGCCTCAGGATTTAACCCAGAAGGCACAATGCAGACTTAAGTACAAGAAGAGTAATTCTTCTTATTGTTTGTGGTTTGCTTTGAGCGTTTCCTGGGAGTTCAGTATAAGATTCCGATGCACTACTGCAGATTTACAAAATCCTTTGGCCTTCACATTGACGATGAAACACAGAAATTGCGTCAGGATTTAATGTAAAAGGCACAATGCCGACTTAAGTACAAGAAGAGTAAATCTTCTCTTTGTTTGTGGTTTGCTTTGAGCGTTTCCTGGGATATCAGTATTAGATTCCGATGCTCTACTGCAACTTTACTCTATGCCTTGGACCTTCACATTGAGTATGAAACACAGAAATTGCGTCGGGATTTGATGCAAAAGGCACAATGCCGACTTAAGTACAAGAAGTATAATCTTCTCATTGTTTGTGGTTTGCTTTGAGCGTTTCCTGGGGGCTCAATAATAGATTCCGATGCTTTACTGCTGCTTAACTGTATAACTTGGACCTTCACATTGTCGATGAGACACAGAGAATGCGTCGGGATTTAATACACAAGACACAATGTCGATCTAAGCACAAGAGGAGTAAACATTCTTTGTTTGTGGTTTGCTTTGAGCGTTTCCTGGGAGATCAGTATTAGATTCCGATGCACTTCTGCAGCTGTACTCTATCCGTTGGACCTTCACATTGACGATGAAACACAGAAATTGCGCCGGGAGTTAATAAAAAGGCCCAAAGCCTACTTAAGAAGAAGAGGAGTAAATCTTCTCATTGCTTGTGGTTTGCTTTGAGCGCTTCCTGAGGATCAGTACTTGATTACGGTGAACTACTGCGGCTTTACTCTATCCCTTGCACCTTCACATTGACGATGAAACGCAGAAAGTACCTCGGGATTTAACACAAAAGGCACAATGCAGACTTAGGTACAAGTTGAGTAAATCTTCTCATAGTTTGTCGTTTGCTGTAAGCGTTACCTGGGAGAACAGTATTAGTTTCCGATGCACCACTGCAGCTTTACTCTAGCCCTTGCACCTTCACATTGACGATGAAACACAGAAATTGCCTCGGGATTTAATACAAAAGTCACAATGCCGAAGTAAGTACAAGACGAGTAAATCTTCTCATTGTTTACGGTTTGCTTTGAGCGTTTCCTGGGAGATCAGTATTAGTTTCCGATGCACCACTGCAGCTTTACTCTTTCCCTCTGTTTTTCACATTGACGATGAAACACAGAAATTGCGTCGGTATTTAATACAAAATGTACAATGCCGACTTAAGTACAAGAAGTGTAAATCTTCTCATTGTTTATGGTTTGCTTTGGCGTTTCCTGGGGGATCAGTACTAGATTATGATGAACTACTGCAGCTTTACTCTATCCCTTGCACCTTCACATTGACGATGAAACGCAGAAAGTGCATCGGGATTTAACACAAAAGGCACAATCCGGACTTAAGTACAAGAACCCTAAATCTTCTTTCGTTTGTTGTTTGCTTTGAGCGTTTCCTGGGAGTTCAGTATTAGATCCATTGCACTACTGCCGCTTTACAAAATCCTTTGGCCTTCACTTTGACGATGAAACACAGAAATTGCATCGGGATATTATATAAAAGGCACAATGCCGACTTAAGTACAAGAAGAGTAAATCTTATCTTTGTTTGTGGTTTGCTTTGAGCGTTTCTTGGGAGTTCGGTATTAGATTGCGATACACTACTGCAGCTTTACTCTATCCCTTGGACGTTCACATTGACGATGAAACGCAGAAAGTGCCTCAGGATTTAACCCAGAAGGCACAATGCAGACTTAACTACAAGAAGAGAAATCCTCTTATTGTTTGTGGTTTGCTTTGAGCGTTTCCTGGGAGTTCAGTATTAGATTCGGATGCACTACTGCAGCTTTACAAAATCCTTTGGCCTTCACATTGACGATGAAACACAGAAATTGCGTCGGGATTCAATATAAAAGGCACAATGCCGACTTAAGTACAAAAAGAGTAAATCTCCTCTTTGTTTGTGGTTTGCTTTGAGCGTTTCCTGGGAGATCAGTATTAGATTCCTATGCACTACTGCAGCTTTACTCTATCCCTTGGACCTTCACATTGAGTATGAAACACAGAAATTGCGTCGGGATTTGATGCAAAATGTACAATGCCGACTTAAGTACACGAAGTATAATCTTCTCATTGTTTGTGGTTTGCTTAGAGCGTTTCCTGGAAGCTCAATAATAGATTCCTATGCTTTACTGCTGCATAACTGTATCCCTTGGACTTTCACATTGACGATGAAACACAGAGAATGCGTCGGGATTTAATACACAAGACACAATGTCGATCTAAGTACAAGAGGAGTAAACATTCTTTGTTTGTGGTTTGCTTTGAGTGTTTCATGGAGATCAGTGTTAGATTCCGATGCACTACTGCAGCTGTACTCTATCCGTTGGACCTTCACATTGACGATGAGACACAGAAATTGCGTCGGGAGTTAATGAGAAGGCCCAAAGCCGACTTAAGAAGAAGAAGAGTAAATCTTCTCATTGTTTGTGGTTTGCTTTGAGCGCATCCTGGGGGATCAGTACTAGATTACGATGAACTAATGCGGCTTTACTCTATCCCTTGCATCTTCACATTGACGATGAAACGCAGAAAAAGCCTCGGGATTTATCACAAAAGGCAATATGCAGACTTAGGTACAAGATGAGTAAATCTTCTCATAGTTTGTGGTTTGCTGTGAGCGTTACCTGGGAGATCAGTATTAGTTTCCGATGCACCACTGCAGCTTTACTCTAGGCCTTGCTTCTTCACATTGACAATGAAACACAGAAATTGCGTCATGATTTAATACAAGATGCACGATGCCAAAGTAAGTACAAGATGAGTAAATCTTCTCGTTGTTTACGGTTTGCTTTGAGCGTTTCCTGGGAGATCAGTATTAGTTTCCGATGCACCACTGCAGCTTTACTCTATCCCTTGGACCTTCACATTGACGATGAAACACAGAAATTGCGTCGGTATTTAATACAAAATGTACAATGCCGACTTAAGTACAAGAAGTGTAAATCTTCTCATTGTTTGTGGTTTACTTTGGGCGTTTCCTGGGGGATCAGTACTAGATTACGATGTACTACTGCAGCTTTACTCTATCCTTTGCACCTTCACATTGACGATGAAACGCAGAAAGTGCCTCGGGATTTAACACAAAAGGCACAATGCAGACTTAAGTACAAGAAGAGTAAATCTTCTCTCGTTAGTGGTTTGCTTTGAGCGTTTCCTGGGAGTTCAGTATTAGATTCCATTGCACTACTGCAGCTTCACAAAATCCTTTGGCCTTCACATTGACGATGAAACACAGAAATTGCGTCGGGATTTAATATAAAAGGCACAATGCCGACTTCAGTACAAGAAGAGTAAATCTTCTCTTTGTTTGTGGTTTGCTTTGAGCGTTTCTTGGGAGATCAGTATTAGATTCCGATGCACTACTGCAGCTTTACTCTATCCGTTGGTCCTTCACATTGAGTACGAAACACTGAAATTGCGTCGGCATTTAATGCAAAAGGTACAATGCCGACTTACGTACAAGAAGTATAATCTTCTCATTGTTTGTGGTTTTTCTTTGAGCGTTTCCTGGGGGCTCAATAATAGATTCCGATGCACTACAGCTGCTTAACTCTTTCCCTTGGACCTTCAAATTGACGCTGAAACACAGAAAATGCGTCGGGATTCAATACACAAGACACAACGCCGATCTAAATATAAGAAGAGTAAACATTCTTTGTTTGTGGTTTGCTTTGAGTGTTTCCTGGGAGATCAGTATTAGATTCCGATGCAGTACTGCAGGTATACTCTATCCGTTGGACCTTCACATTGACGATGAAACACAGAAATTGCGTCGGGATTTAATACAAAAAGGCACTATGCCGACGTAACTGCAAGAGGTGTAAATCTTCTCATTGTTTGTGGATTGATTTGAGCGTTTCCTGGGGGATCAGTACTACATTACGATGAACTACTGCAGCTTTACTCTATCCCTTGCACCTTCACATTGACGATGAAACACAGAAATTGCGCCGGGATTTAATAAAAAGGCCCAAAGCCGACTTAAGAAGAAGTAGAGTAAATCTTCTCATTGTTTGTGGTTTGCTTTGGGCGTTTCCTGGGGGCTCAATAATAGATTCCGATGCTTTACTGCTGCTTAACTGTATCCCTTGGACCTTCACATTGTCGATGAAACACAGAGAATGCGTCGGGATTTAATACACAAGACACAATGTCGATCTAAGTACAAGAGTAGTAAACATTCTTTGTTTGTGGTTTGCTTTGAGCGTTTCCTGGGAGATCAGTATTAGATTCCGATGGACTACTGCTGCTGTACTCTATCCCTTGGCCCTTCACATTGAAGATGAAGCACAAAAATTGGGTCGGGATTTAATACAAAAGGCACATTACCGACTTAAGTACAAGAAGTGTAAATCTCCTCATTGTTTGTGGTTTGCTTTGAGCGTTTCCTGGGAGATCAGTAATAGATTCCGATGCACTACTGCAGCTTTACTCTATCCCTTGGACCTTTACATTGACGATGAAACACAGAAATTGCGTCGGGAGTTAATAAAAAAGGCACAAGCCGACTTAAGTACAAGTAGTGAAAATCTTTTCATTGTTTGCGGTTTGCTTTGAGCGCTTCCTGGGGGATCAGTACTACACTAAGATTCACTACTGCAGCATTACTCTACTCCTTGGACCTTCACATTGACGATGAAACACAGAAAAGGAGTCGGGATTTAATACAAAAGCCACAATGCCGACTTAAGTACAAAAAGAGAAAATATTCACTTCGTTTGTCGTTTGCTTTCAGTGTTTCCTGGGAGATCAGTATTTGATTCCCATGCACTACTGAAGCTTTACTCTATCCCTTGGACCTTCACATTGGGGATGAAAATCAGAAATTGCGTCGGTATTTAAAACAAAAGGCACAATGCCGACTTAATTACAAGAAGGTGAAATCTTCTCTTTATTAGTGGTTTGTTTGAGCGTAGTAATAGATTCCGATGCACTACTGCAGCATTACTCTGCCCCTTGGACCTTCACATTGACGATGAAACACAGAAATTGCATCGCGATTTAATACAAAAATCACAATGCCGACTTAAGTACAAGATGGTTAAATCTTCTCATTATTTTTGGTTTGTTTGAGCGTTTCCTGGGAGATCAGTATTACATTCCTATGCACTACTGCAGCTTTACTCTATCCATTGGACTTTATCATTGACGATGAGACACAGAAATTGCGTTGGGATTTAATACAAAATGAACAATGCCGACTAAAGTTCAAAATGAGTAAATCTTCTCATTGTTTGTGGTTAGCTTTGAGCGTTTCCTGGGAGATCAGTATTTGATTCCGATGCTCTACTGCAGCTTTACTCTACCCCTTGGACCTTGTCATTGACGATGAAACATAGAAATTGCGTTGATATATAATACAAATGGCACAATGGCGACTTAAGTACAAGAAGCGTAAATATTCTCATTGTTTGTGGTTTGATTTTAGCGTTTCCTGGGAGATCAGTATTAGATTCCGATGCACCACTGCAGCTTTTTCTATCCAATGGACCTTCACATTGACAAGGAAACAAAGAAATTGCGACGGGATTTAATACAAAAGGCACAATGCCGACATAAGTACAACAGGAGTAAATCTTCTCGATGTTTGTGGTTTGCTTTGAGCGTTTCCCGGGAGATCTATGTTAGATTCCGATGCACTACTGCAGCTTTACTCTATCCCTTGGACTTTCACATGGTCGTTGAAACACAGAAATTGCGTCGGGATTTAATACAAAAGGCACAATGCCAACTTGAGTGCAGGAAGAGTAAAATTTTCTCATTTCTAGTGATTTGCTTTGAGCATTTCCTGGGATATCTGTATTACATTCCGATGCACTACCGCAGCTTTACTCTATCCCTTGGACCTTCACATTGACAATGAAACAGAGAAATTGCGATGGGATTTAATACAGAAGGCACAATGCCGACTTACGTACAACAAGAGTAAATCTTCTCGATGTTTGTGGTTTGCTTTGGGCGTTTCCTGGGAGATCTAGGTTAGATTCCGATGCACTACTGCAGCTTTACTCTATCCCTTGTACCTTCACATTGACGATGAATCACAGAAATTGCGTCGGGAATTAATAAAAAAGGCACAATGCCGACTTAAGTACAAGAAGTGTAAATCTTTTCATTGTTTGCGGTTTGCTTTGAGCGCTTCCTGGGGGATCAGTACTACATTAAGATTCACTACTGCAGCATTACTCTACTCCTTGGACCTTCACATTGACGATGAAACGCAGAAAGTGCCTCGGGATTTAACCCAGACGGCACAATGCAGACTTAAGTACAAGAAAGGTAATTCTTTTTATTGTTTGTGGTTTGCTTTGAGCGTTTCCTGGGAGTTCAGTATAAGATTCCGATGCACTACTGCAGCTTTACAAAATCCTTTGGCCTTCACATTGACGATGAAACACAGAAATTGCGTAAGGATTTAATGTAAAAGGCACAATGCCGACTTAAGTACAAGAAGTGTAAATCTTCTCTTTGTTTGTGGTTTGCTTTGAGCGTTTCCTGGGATATCAGTATTAGATTCCGATGCTCTACTGCAACTTTACTCTATGCCTTGGACCTTCACATTGAGTATGAAACACAGAAATTGCGTCGGGATTTGATGCAAAACGCACAATGCCGACTTAAGTACAAGAAGTATAATCTTCTCATTGTTTGTGGTTTGCTTTGAGCGTTTCCTGGGGGCTCAGTAATAGATTCCGATGCTTTACTGCTGCTTAACTGTATAACTTGGACCTTCACATTGTCGATGAAACACAGAGAATGCGTCGGGATTTAATACACAAGACACAATGTCGATCTAAGTACAAGAGGAGTAAACATTCTTTGTTTGTGGTTTGCTTTGAGCGTTTCCTGGGAGATCAGTATTAGATTCCGATGCACTACTGCAGCTGTACTCGATCCGTTGGACCTTCACATTGACGATGAAACACAGAAATTGCGCCGGGAGTTAATAAAAAGGCCCAAAGCCGACTTAAGAAGAAGAGGAGTAAATCTTCTCATTGTTTGTGGTTTGCTTTGAGCGCTTCCTGAGGATCAGTACTAGATTACGGTGAACTACTGAGGCTTTACTCTATCCCTTGCACCTTCACATTGACGATGAAACGCAGAAAGTACCTAGGGATTTAACACAAAAGGCACAATGCAGATTTAGGTACAAGTTGAGTAAATCTTCTCATAGTTTGTCGTTTGCTGTAAGCGTTACCTGGGAGAACAGTATTAGTTTCCGATGCACCACTGCAGCTTTACTCTAGCCCTTGCACCTTCACATTGACGATGAAACACAGAAATTGCGTCGGGATTTAATACAAAAGTCACAATGCCGATGTAAGTACAAGACGAGTAATTCTTCTCATTGTTTACGGTTTGCTTTGAGCGTTTCCTGGGAGATCAGTATTAGTTTCCGATGCACCACTGCAGCTTTACTCTTTCCCTCTGTTCTTCACATTGACGATGAAACACAGAAATTGCGTCGGTATTTAATACAAAATGTACAATGCCGACTTAAGTACAAGAAGTGTAAATCTTCTCATTGTTTATGGTTTGCTTTGGCGTTTCCTGGGGGATCAGTACTAGATTATGATGAACTACTGCAGCTTTACTCTATCCCTTGCACCTTCACATTGACGATGAAACGCAGAAAGTGCATCGGGATTTAACACAAAAGGCACAATCCGGACTTAAGTACAAGAACCGTAAATCTTCTTTCGTTTATTGTTTGCTTTGAGCGTTTCCTGGGAGTTCAGTATTAATTTCCGATGCACCACTGCAGCTTTACTCTAGGCCTTGCTTCTTCACATTGACAATGAAACACAGAAATTGCGTCATGATTTAATACAAGATGCACAATGCCACAGTAAGTACAAGATGAGTAAATCTTCTCATTGTGTACGGTATGCTTTGAGCGTTTCCTGGGAGATCAGTATTAGTTTCCGATGCACCACTGCAGCTTTACTCTATCCCTTGGACCTTCACATTGACGATGAAACACAGAAATTGCGTCGGTATTTAATACAAAATGTACAATGCCGACTTAAGTACAAGAAGTGTAAATCTTCTCATTGTTTGTGGTTTACTTTGAGCGTTTCCTGGGGGATCAGTACTAGATTACGATGAACTACTGCAGCTTTACTCTATCCCTTGCACCTTCACATTGACGATGAAACGCAGAAAGTGCCTCGGGATTTAACACAAAAGGCACAATGCAGACTTAAGTACAAGAAGAGTAAATCTTCTTTCGTTAGTGGTTTGCTTTGAGCGTTTCCTGGGAGTTCAGTATTAGATTCCATTGCACTACTGCAGCTTTACAAAATCCTTTGGCCTTCACATTGACGATGAAACACAGAAATTGCGTCGGGATTTAATATAAAAGGCAAAATGCCGACTTCAGTACAAGAAGAGTAAATCTTCTCTTTGTTTGTGGTTTGCTTTGAGCGTTTCTTGGGAGATCAGTATTAGATTCCGATGCACTACTGCAGCTCTACTCTATCCGTTGGTCCTTCACATTGAGTACGAAACACTGAAATTGCGTCGGCATTTAATGCAAAAGGCACAATGCCGACTTACGTACAAGAAGTATAATCTTCTCATTGTTTGTGGTTTGCTTTGAGCGTTTCCTGGGGGCTCAATAATAGATTCCGATGCACTACAGCTGCTTAACTCTTTCCCTTGGACCTTCACATTGACGCTGAAACACAGAAAATGCGTCGGGATTCAATACACAAGACACAACGCCGATCTAAATACAAGAAGAGTAAACATTCTTTGTTTGTGGATTGATTTGAGCGTTTCCTGGGGGATCAGTACTACATTACGATGAACTACTGCAGCTTTACTCTATCCCTTGCACCTTCACATTGACGATGAAACACAGAAATTGCGTCGGGAGTTAATAAAAAGGCCCAAAGCCGACTTAAGAAGAAGAAGAGTAAATCTTGTCATTGTTTGTGATTTGTTTTGAGCGCTTCCTGGATGATCAGTACTAGATTACGATGAACTACTGCGTCTTTACTCTATCCCTTGCACCTTCACATTGACGATGAAACGAAGAAAGTGCCTCGGGATGTAACACAAAAGGCACAATGCAGACTTAGGTACAAGAAGAGTAAATCTTCTCATTATTTGTGGTTTGCTGTGAGTGTTACCTGGGAGATCAGTATTAGTTTCCGATGCACCACTGCAGCTTTACTCTAGCCCTTGCACCTTCACATTGACGATGAAACACAGAAATTGCGTCGGGATTTAATAAAAAAGGCACAATGCCAACTTAAGTACAAGAAGTGTAAGTCTTCTCATTGTTTATGGTTTGCTTTGAGCGTTTCCTGGGGGATCAGTACTAGATTACGATGAACTACTGCAGCTTTACTCTATCCCTTGCATCTTCACATTGACGATGAAACGCAGAAAGTGCCTGGGGATTTAACACAAAAGGCACAATCCAGACCTAAGTACAAGAAGAGTAAATCTTCTTTCGTTTGTGGTTTGCTGTCAGCGTTTCCTGGGAGTTCAGTATTAGATTCCATTGCACTACTGCAGCTTTACAAAATCCTTTGGCCTTCACATTGACGATGAAACACAGATATTGCGTCGGGATTTAATATAAAAGGCACAATGCCGACTTAAGTACAAGAAGAGTAAATCTTATCTTTGTTTGTGGTTTGCTTTGAGCGTTTCTTGGCAGATCAGTATTAGATTCCGATGCACTACTGCAGCTTTACTCTATCCTTTGGACCTTCACATTGAGTATGAAAAACTGAAATTGCGTCGGGATTTAATGCAAAAGGCACAATGCCGACTTACGTACAAAGAGTGTAATCTTCTCATTGTTTGTGGTTGGCTTTGAGCCTTTCCTGGGGGCTCAATAATTGATTCCGATGCACTACTGCTGCTTAACTCTTTCCCTTGGACATTCACATTGACGCTGAAACACAGAAAATGCGTCGGGATTCAATACACAAGACACAACGCCGATCTAAATACAAGAAGAGTAAACATTCTTTGTTTGTGGTTTGCTTTGAGTGTTTCCTGGGAGATCAGTATTAGATTCCGATGCAGTACTGCAGGTATACTCTATCCGTCGGACCTTCACATTGACGATGAAACACAGAAATTGCGTCGGGATTTAATACAAAAAGGCACTATGCCGACGTAACTGCAAGAGGTGTAAATCTTCTCATTGTTTGTGGATTGATTTGAGCGTTTCCTGGGGGATCAGTACTACTTTACGATGAACTACTGCAGCTTTACTCTATCCCTTGCACCTTCACATTGACGATGAAACACAGAAATTGCGTCGGGAGTTAATAAAAAGGCCCAAAGCCGACTTAAGAAGAAGAAGAGTAAATCTTGTCATTGTTTGTGATTTGTTTTGAGCGCTTCCTGGATGATCAGTACTAGATTACGATGAACTACTGCGACTTTACTCTATCCCTTGCACCTTCACATTGACGATGAAACGAAGAAAGTGCCTCGGGATGTAACACAAAAGGCACAATGCAGACTTAGGTACAAGAAGAGTAAATCTTCTCATTATTTGTGGTTTGCTGTGAGTGTTACCTGGGAGATCAGTATTAGTTTCCGATGCACCACTGCAGCTTTACTATAGCCCTTGCACCTTCACATTGACGATGAAACACAGAAATTGCGTGGGGATTTAATAAAAAAGGCACAATGCCAACTTAAGTACAAGAAGTGTAAGTCTTCTCATTGTTTATGGTTTGCTTTGAGCGTTTCCTGGGGGATCAGTACTAGATTACGATGAACTACTGCAGCTTTACTCTATCCCTTGCATCTTCACATTGACGATGAAACGCAGAAAGTGCCTGGGGATTTAACACAAAAGGCACAATCCAGACCTAAGTACAAGAAGAGTAAATCTTCTTTCGTTTGTGGTTTGCTTTCAGCGTTTCCTGGGAGTTCAGTATCAGATTCCATTGCACTACTGCAGCTTTACAAAATCCTTTGGCCTTCACATTGACGATGAAACACAGAAATTGCGTCGGGATTTAATATAAAAGGCACAATGCCGACTTAAGTACAAGAAGAGTAAATCTTATCTTTGTTTGTGGTTTGCTTTGAGCGTTTCTTGGCAGATCAGTATTAGATTCCGATGCACTACTGCAGCTTTACTCTATCCTTTGGACCTTCACATTGAGTATGAAAAACTGAAATTGCGTCGGGATTTAATGCAAAAGGCACAATGCCGACTTACGTACAAAAAGTATAATCTTCTCATTGTTTGTGGTTTGCTTTGAGCCTTTCCTGGGGGCTTAATAATTGATTCCGATGCACTACTGCTGCTTAACTGTATCCCTTGGACCTTCACATTGACGATGAAACACAGAAAATGCGTCGGGATTTAATAAACAAGACACAATGCCGATCTAAGTACAAGAAGAGTAAACATTCTATGTTTGTGATTTGCTTTGAGCGTTTCCTGTTAGATCAGTATTAGATTCCGATGCACTACTGCAGGTATACTCTATCTGTTGGACCTTCACATTGACGATGAAACACAGAAATTGCGCCGGGAGTTAATAAAAAGGCCCAAAGCCGACTTAAGAAGAAGAAGAGTGAATCTTCTCATTGTTTGTGGTTTGCTGTGGGCGTTTCCTGGGGGATGAGTACCAGATTACGATGAGCTACTGTGGATTTACTCTATCCCTTGCACCTTCACATTGATGATGAAACGCAGAAAGTGCCTCGGGATTTAACCCAGAAGGCACAATGCAGACTTAAGTACAAGAAGAGTAATTCTTCTTATTGTTTGTGGTTTGCTTTGAGCATTTCCTGGGAGTTCAGTATTAGATTCAGATGCACTACTGCAGCTTTACAAAATCCTTTGGCCTTCACATTGACGATGACACACCGAAATTTTGTCGGTATTTAATATAAAAGGCACAATGCCGACTTAAGTACAAGAAGAGTAAATCTTCTCTTTGTTTGTGGTTTGCTTTGAGCGTTTCCTGGGAGATCAGTATTAGATTCCGATGCACTACTGCAGCTTTACTCTATCCCTTGGACCTTCACATTGAGTATGAAACACAGAAATTGCGTCGGGATTTAATGCAAAAGGAACAATGCCAACTTAAGTACAAGAAGTATAATCTTCTCATTGTTTGTGGTTTGCTTAGAGCGTTTCCTGGGAGCTCAATAATAGATTCCTATGCTTTACTGCTGCATAACTGTATCCCTTGGACTTTCACATTGACGATGAAACACAGAGAATGCGTCGGGATTTAATACACAAGACACAATGTCGATCTAAGTACAAGAGGAGTAAACATTCTTTGTTTGTGGTTTGCTTTGAGCGTTTCCTGGGAGATCAGTATGAGATTCCAATGCACTACTGCAGCTGTACTCTATCCGTTGGACCTTCACATTGACGATGAAACACAGAAATCGCGTCGGGAGTTAATGAAAAGGCCCAAAGCCGACTTAAGAAGAAGAAGAGTAATTCTTCTCATTGTTTGTGGTTTGCTTTGAGCGCATCCTGGGGGATCAGTACTAGATTACGATGAACTACTGCGGCTTTACTCTATCCCTTGCACCTTCACATTGACGATGAAACGCAGAAAGCGCCTCGGGATTTCTCACAAAAGGCAATATGCAGACTTAGGTACAAGATGAGTAAATCTTCTCATAGTTTGTGGTTTACTGTGAGCGTTACCTGGGAGATCAGTATTAGTTTCCGATGCACCACTGCAGCTTTACTCTAGGCCTTGCACCTTCACATTGACAATGAAACACAGAAATTGCGTCGGGATTTAATACAAGATGCACAATGCCGAAGAAAGTACAAGAAGAGTAAATCTTCTCATTGTTTACGGTTTGCTTTGAGCGTTTCCTGGGAGATCAGTATTAGTTTCCGATGCACCACTGCAGCTTTACTCTATCCCTTGGACCTTCACATTGACGATTAAACACAGAAATTGCGTCGGTATTAAAAACAAAATGTACAATGCCGACTTAAGTACAAGAAGTGTAAATCTTCTCATTGTTTGTGGTTTACTTTGAGCGTTTCCTGGGGGATCAGTACTAGATTACGATGAACTACTGCAGCTTTACTCTATCCCTTGCACCTTCACATTGACGATGAAACGCAGAAAGTGCCTCGGGATTTAACACAAAAGGCACAATGCAGACTTAAGTACAAGAAGAGTAAATCTTCTTTCGTTTGTGGTTTGCTTTCAGCGTTTCCTGGGAGATCAGTATTAGATTCCTATGCACTACTGCAGCTTTACTCTATCCCTTGGACCTTCACATTGAGTATGAAACACTGAAATTGCGTCGGCATTTAATGCAAAAGGCACAATGCCGACTTACGTACAAGAAGTATAATCTTCTCACTGTTTGTGTTTTGCTTTGAGCGTTTCCTGGGGGCTCAATAATAGATTCCGATGCACTACAGCTGCATAACTCTTTCCCTTGGACCTTCACATAGACGATGAAACACAGAAAATGCGTCGGGATTCAATACACAAGACACAATGCCCATCTAAGTACAAGAAGAGTAAACATTCTTTGTTTGTGGTTTGCTTTGAGTGTTTCCTGGGAGATCAGTATTAGATTCCGATGCACTACTGCAGGTATACTCTATCCGTTGGACCATCACATTGACGATGAAACACAGAAATTGCGCCGGGAGTTAATAAAAAGGCCCAAAGCCGACTTAAGAATAAAAAGAGTAAATCTTCTCATTGTTTGTGGTTTATTTTGAGCGTTTCCTGGGGGATCAGTACTAGATTACGATGAACTACTGCAGCTTTACTCCATCCCTTGGCCTTCACATTGAGGATGAAACAAAGAAATTGCATCGGGTTTTGAGGCTAAAGGAACAATGCTGACTTAAGTACAAGAAGTGTAAATCTTCTCATTGTTTGTGGTTTGCTTTGAGCGTTTAATGGGGCTCAGTACTAGATTCCGATGCACCGTTTCTGCTTAACTCTATCCCTTGGACCTTTACATTGACGATGAAACACAGAAAATGCGTCGGGATTTAATACACAAGGCACAATGCCGACTTCAGTACAAGAGCAGTAAACAGTCTCTTTGTTTGTGGTTTTCTTTGAGCGTTTCCTGGGAGATCAGTATTAGTTTCCGATGCACCACTGCAGCTTTTTTCTATCCCTTAGACCTTCACATTGACGATGAAACACAGAGAATGCGTTGTGATTTAATACACAGGATACAATCCGACCTAAGTACAACAAGAGTTAACATTCTTTGTTTGTGGTTTGCTTTGAGCGTTTCCTGGGAGATCAGTTTTTGATTCCGTTGCACTACTGCAGCTATACTCTATCCGTTGGACCTTCAAATTGACGATGAAACACAGAAATTGCGTCGTGATTTAATACAAATGGCCCAAAGCCGACTTAAGTAGAAGAAGAGTAAATCTGGTCATTGTTTGAGGTTTGCTTTGAGCGTTTCCTGGGAGATCAGTATTAGATTCCGATGCACTACTGCAGCTTTACTCTATTCCTTTCACCTTCACATAGACGATAAAACACAGAAATTGCTTCGGGATTTAATACAAAAGGCACAATGCCGACTTAAGTACAAGAAGAGTAAATCTTCTCTTTGTTTGTGGTTTGCTTTGAACGTTTCCTGGGAGATCAGTATTAGATTCCGCTGCACTAATGCAGCTTTACTGTATCTCTTGGACCTTCACATTGAGGATGTAACACAGAAATTGCGTCGGGTTTTAAAACAAAAGGCACAATGCCGACATAAGTACAAGAAGCGTAAATCTTCACATTGTTTGTGGTTTGCTTAGAGCGTTTCATGCGGGCTCAGTACTAGATTCCGCTGCACCGTTGCTGCTTGACTCTATCCCTTGGACCTGTACATTGACGATGAAACACAGAAAATGCGTCGGGATTTAATACACAAGGCACAATGCCAACTTCAGTACAAGAGCAGTAAACAGTCTCTTTGTTTGTGGTTTTCTTTGAGCGTTTCCTGGGAGGTCAGTATTAGATTCCGATGCACTACTGCAGCTTTTTTCTATCCCTTGGACCTTCACATTGGCGATGAAACACAAAAATTGCGTCGGGATTTAATGCAAAAGACACAATGCCGACTTAAGTACAAGAACTATAATCTTCTCATTGTTCGTGGTTTGCTTTGAGGGTGTCCTGGGGGCTCAATAATAGATTCCGATGCACTACTGCTGCTTAACTCTATCCCTTGGACCTTCACATTGACGATGAAACACATAAAATGCGTCGGGATTTAATACACAAGGCACAATGCCGACCTAAGTACAAGAAGAGTAAACATTCTTCGTTTGTGGTTTGCTTTGAGCTTTTCCTGGGAGATCAGTATTAGATTCCAATGCACTACTGCAGCTTTACTCTATCCATTGAACCTTCACATTGAGGAGGTAACACAGAAATTGCGTCGGGTTTTAAAGCAAAAGGCACAATGCCGACATAAGTACAAGAAGCGTAATTCTTCACATTGTTTGTGGTTTGCTTAGAGCGTTTCATGGGGGCTCAGTACTAGATTCAGATGCACTACTGCTGCTTAACTCTATCCCTTGGACCTTTACATTGACGATGAAACACAGACAATGCGTCGGGATTTAATACACAAGGCACAGTGCCGACTTCAGTACAAGAACAGTAAACATTCTCTTTCTTCGTGGTTTGCTTTGTGCGTTTCCTGGGAGATCAGTATTGTATTTCGATGCAATACTGCAGCTTTACTCTATCCGTAGGACCTACTGATTGACGATGAAACACAGAAATCGCGTCGGGATTTAATACAAAAGGTCCAAAGCCGACTTAAGTAGAAGAAGAGTAAATAGCCCATGGTCCTTCACATTGACGATGATACACAGAAATTGCGCCGGGATTTAATACAAAAGGCACAATGCCGACTTTAGTACAAGAAGAGTAAATCTTCTCATTGTTTGTGCTTTGCTTTGAGCGGTTCCTGGGAGATCAGTATTAGTATCCGATGCACTACTGCAGCTTTACTCTATCCCTTGCGCCTTCACATCGACGATGAAACCAGAAAAGGCTTCTGGATTTAACACAAAAGGCACAATGCAGTTTTAAGTACAAGAAGAGTAAATCTTCTCATTGTTTGCGTTTTGCTTTGAGCGTTTCCTGGGAGATCAGTATTAGACTCAAATGAACTACTGCAGCTTAACTCTATCCCTTGCACCTTTACATTGACGATGAAACGCAGAAAGTGCCTCGGGATTAAACACAAATGGCACAATGCAGACTGAAGTACAAAAAGAGTAAATCTTCTTATTGTTTGTGGTTTGCTTTGAGCGTTTCGTGGGAGTTAAGTATTAGATTCCGATGCACTACTGCAGCTTTACCATATCCCTTGGCCTTCGCATTGACGATGAAACACAGAAATTGCGTCGGTATTTAATACAAAAGGCACAATGCCGACTTAAGGACAAGAAGTCTAATCATCTCATTGTTTGTGGTTTGCTTAGAGCGTTTCCTGGGGGCTCAATAATAGATTCCGATGCTTTACTTCTGCTTAACTCTATCCCTTGGACCTTCACATTGACGATGAAACACAGAGAATGCGTTGGGATTTAATACACATGACACAATGCCGACCTAAGTACAACAAGAGTTAACATTCGTTGTTTGTGGTTTGCTTTGAGCGTTTCCTGGGAGATCAGTATTAGATTCCGATGCACTACTGCAGCTATACTCTATCCGTTGGACCTTCACATTGACGATGAAACACAGAAATTGCGTCGGGATTTAATACAAATGGCCCAAAGCCGACTTAAGTAGAGGAAGAGTAAATCTGGTCATTGTTTGAGGTTTGCTTTGAGCGTTTCCTGGGAGATCAGTCTTAGACTCCGATGCACTACTGCAGCCTTACTCTAGCCCTTGGACCTTCACATTGACGATGAAACACAGAAATTGCGTCGGGATTTAATACAAAATGCACAATGCCAACTTAATTACAAGAAGAGTTAATTTTCTCTTTGTTTGTGGTTTGCTTTGAGAGTTTCCTGGGAGATCAGTATTAGATTCCGATGCACCACTGCAGCTTTACTCTATCCCTTGGACCTTCACATTGAGTATGAAACACAGAAAAGGCGTCGGGATTTGATGCAAAAGACACAGTGCCGATCTAAGTACAAGAAGAGTAAACATTCTTTGTTTGTGGTTTGCTTTGAGCGTTTCTTGGGAGATCAGTGTTAGATTCCGATGCACTACTGCAGCTTCACTCTGTCCCTTGGACCTTCACATTGAAGATGTAACACGGAAATTAGGTCGGGTTTTAAAGCAAAAGGCACAATGCCGACTTAGGTACAAGAAGAGTAATTCTTCACATTGTTTGTGGTTTGCTTAAAGAGTTTCATGGGGGCTCAGTACTAGATTCCAATGCACTACTGCTGCTTAACTCTATCCCTTGGACCTTTACATTGACAATGAAACACAGAAAATGCGTCGGGATTTAATACACAAGGCACAGTGCCGACTTCAGTACAAGAACAGTAAACATTCTCTTTGTTTGTGGCTTGTTTTGGGCGTTTCCTGGGACATCAGTATTAGATTACGATGCAATACTGCAGCCTCACTCAATCCGTCGGACCTACACATTGACGATGAAACACAGAAATTGCGTCGGGATTTAATACAAAAGGCACAATGCCGACTTAAGTACAAGAAGAGTAAATCTTCTCATTGTTTGTGGTTTGCTTTGAGCGTTTCCTGGGAAATCAGTATTAGATTCCGATGCACTACTGCAGCTTTACTCTATCCCTTGGATCTTCACATTGACGTTGAAACACAGAGACTGCGTCGCGATTAAATAAAAAGGCACAATGCCGACTTAAGTACAAGAAGAGTTAATCTTCTCATTGTTTGTGGTTTGCTTTGAGCGTTTCCTGGGAGATCAGTACTAGATTCCGTTGCACTACTGTAGCTTTACTGTATCCCTCGGACCTTCTCATTGACGAAGAAACACATAAAATTTGTCGGGATTTAATACAAAGGGCACAATGCCGACTAAAGTTCAAGAAGAGTAAATCTTCTCATTATTTGTGCTTTGCTTTGAGCGTTTCCTGGGAGATCAGTATTAGACTCCGATGGACTACTGCAGCATTACTCTATCCCTTGGACCTTCACATTGACGACGAAACACAGAAATTGCGTCGGGATTTAATACAAAAGGCACAATGCCGACCTCAGTACAAGAAGAGTAAATCTTCTCATTGTTTGTGGTTTGCTTTGAGCGTTTCCCAGGAGATCAGTATTAGATTCCGATGCACTACTGTAGCTTTACTCTATCCCTTAGACCTTCATATTGACGATGAAACAGAAAATGCGTCGGGATTTAATACACAAGGCACAATGCCGACCTAAGTACGAGAAGAGTAAACATCCTTTGTTTGTTGTTTGCTTTGAGCGTGTCCTGGGAGATCAGTATTAGAGTCCGATGAACTACTGCAGCTTTACTCTATCCCTTGCGCCTTCACATTGACGATGAAACGCAGAAAGTGCCTCGGGATTTAACACTAAAGGCACAATGCAGTTTCAAGTACAAGAAGAGTAAATCATCTCATTGTTTGTGGTTTGCTTTCAGCGTTTTCTGGGAGTTCAGTATTAGATTCCGATGCACTACTGCAGCTTTACTCCATCCCTTGGCCTTCACATTGACGATGAAACACAGAAATTGCGTTGATATTTTATACAAAAGCACATTGCCGACGTAAGTACAGGAAGAGTAAATCTTCTCTTTGTTTGTGTTTTGCTTTGAGCGATTCCTGGGAGATCTGTATTACATTCCGATGCACTACTGCACCTTTACTCTATCTCTTTGACCTTCACTTTGAGGAAGAAACACAGAAATTGCGTCGGGATTTAATACACATGGCACAATGCCGACTTAAGTACAAGAAGAGTAAACATTCTCATTGTTTGTGGTTTGCTTTGAGCGTTTCCTGGGAGATCAATATTAGATACGGATTCACTACTGCAGCTTCACTCTATCCGGTGGACCTTCAAATTGACGATGAAACACAGAAATTGCGTCGGGATTTAATACAAATGTCACAATGCCGACTTATGTACAAGAAGGGTAAACCTTCTCATTGTTTGTGCTTTGCTTTGAGCGGTTACTGGGAGATCAGTATTAGATTCCGATGCGCTACTGCAGCTTTACTCTATCTCTTGGACCTTCACATTGAGGATGAAACACAGAAATTGCGTCGGGATGTAACGCAAAGTGCACAATGCCGACTTAAGTGCAAGAAGTGTAAATCTTCTCATTGTTTGTGGTTTGCTTTGAGCGTTTCCTGGGGGATCAGTACTAGATTCCGATGGACTACTGCAGCTTAACTCTATCCCTTGGACCTTCAAACTGACGATGAAACACAGAAAATGCGTCGGGATATAATACACAAGGTACAATGCCGTCTTAAGTACAAGAAGAGTAAACGTTCTCATTGTTTGTGGTTTGCTTTGAGCGTTTCCTGGGAGATCAGTATTAGACTCCGATGGACTACTGCAGCTTAACTCTATCCCTGGGACCTTCATATTGAGTATGAAACACAGAAATTGCAACGTGATTTAATGCAAAAGGCACAATGCCGATTTAAGTACAAGAAGTAAAATCTTCTCATTGTTTGTGGTTTGCTTTGAGCGTTTCCTGGGGGCTCAATAACAGATTCCGATGCACTACGGCTGCTTAACTCTATCCCTTGGACCTTCACATTGACGATGAAACAGAAAATGCGTCGGGATTTAATACACAAGGCACAATGCCGACTTAAGTGCAGGAAGTGTAAATCTTCTCATTGTTTGTGGCTTGCTTTGAGCGTTTCCTGGGGGATCAGTACTAGATGTCGATGAACTACTGCAGCTTTACTCTATCCCTTGGACCTTCACGTTGACGATGAAACACAGAAATTGCGTCGGGATTTAATACAAAAGGCACAATGCCGACCTCAGTACAAGAAGAGTAAATCTTCTCATTGTTTGTGGTTTGCTTTGAGCGTTTCCCGGGAGATCAGTATTAGATTCCGATGCACTACTGTAGCTTTACTCCATCCCTTAGACCTTCATATTGAGTATGAAACACAGAAATTGCAACGGGATTTAATGCAAAAGGCACAATGCCGATTTAAGTACAAGAAGTAAAATCTTCTCATTGTTTGTGGTTTGCTTTGAGCGTTTCCTGGGGGCTCAATAACAGATTCCGATGCACTACGGCTGCTTAACTCTATCCCTTGGACCTTCACATTGACGATGAAACAGAAAATGCGTCGGGATTTAATACACAAGGCACAATGCCGACCTAAGTACGAGAAGAGTAAACATCCTTTGTTTGTTGTTTGCTTTGAGCGTGTCCTGGGAGATCAGTATTAGAGTCCGATGAACTACTGCAGCTTTACTCTATCCCTTGGACCATCACATTGAGGATGAAACACAGAAATTGCGTCGGATTTCAAAGCAAAAGGCTTAATGCCGACTTAAGTACAAGAAGTGTAAATCTTCACATTGTTTGTGGTTTGCGTAGAGCGTTTCACGGGGCTCAGTACTAGATCCGTTGCACTACTGCTGCTTAACTCTATCCCTTGGACCTTTACATTGACGATGAAACACAGAAAATGCGTCGGGATTTAATACACAAGGCACAATGCCGACTTCGGAACAAGAACAGTAAACATTCTCTTTGTTTGTGGTTTGCTTTGAGCGTTTCCTGCGACATCAGTATTAGATTCCGATGCAATACTGCAGCTTTACTCTATCCGTTGGAGCTTCACATTGACGATGAAACACAGAAATTGCGTCGCGATTTAATATAAAAAGCCCAAAGCCGACTCAAGTAGAAGAAGAGTAAATATTGTCATTGTTTGTGGTTTGCTTTGAGCGTTTCCTGGGAGATTAGTATTAGACTCCGATGCACCACTGCTGCTTTACTCTATCCCTTGGACCTTCACATTGATGATGAAACACAGGAATTGCGTCGAGATTTATTACAAAAGGCACACTGCCAATTTAAGTACAAGAAGAGGAAATCTTCTCATTGTTTGTGGTTTGCTTTGAGCGTTTCCTGGGGGCTCAATAATAGATTCCGATGCAATACTGCTGCTTAACTCTATCACTTGGACCTTCACATTGACGATGAAACACAGAAAATGCGTCAAGATTCAATACACAAGGCACAATATCGATCTAAGGACGAGAAGAGTAAACATCCTTTGTTTGAGGTTTGCTTTGAGCGTGTCCTCGGAGATCAGTATTAGATTCCGTTGCACTACTGCAGCTTCACTCTATCCCTTGGACCTTCACATTGAGGATGAAACACAGAAATTGCGTCGGGATTTAATATAAATGGCCCAAAGCCGACTTAAGCAGAAGAAGAGTAAATCTTGTCATTGTTTGTGGTTTGCTTTGAGCGTTTCCTGGGAGATCAGTATTAGACTCCGATGCAGTACTGCAGCTTTACTCTATCCCTTGGACCTTCACATTGACGATGAAACACAGAAATTGCGTCGGGATTTAATACAAAAGGGACAATGCCGACTTAAGTACAAGAAGAGTAAATCTTCTCATTGTTTGTGGTTTGCTTTGAGCGTTTCCTGGGGTCTCAATAATAGATTCCGATGCACTACTGCTGCTTAACACTAACCTTTGGACCTTCACATTGACGATGAAACACAGAAAATGCGTCGGGATTTAATACACAAGGCCCAATGGCGACTTAAGTACAAGAAGAGTAAATATTCTCATTGTTTGTGGTTTGCTTTGAGCTTTTCCTGGGAGATCAGTATTAGATTCCGATGCACTAGTGCAGGTTTACACTATAACTTGGACCTTCACATTGACGATGGAGCACAAAGATTGCGTCGGGATTTAATGCAAAAGGCACAATGCCGACGTAAATGCAAGAAGTATAAATCTTATCATTGTTTGTGGTTTGCTTTGATCTTTTCCTGGGGGATCTGTACTGGAATACGATGAACTACTTCAGCCTTACTCTATCCCTTGCGCCTTCACATTGACGATGAAACGCCGAAAGTTCCTCGGGATTTAACACAAAAGGCACAATGCAGTTTCAAGTACAAGAAGAGTAAATCACCTCATTGTTTGTGGTTTGCTTTGAGCGTTTTCTGGGAGTTCAGTATTAGATTCCAATGCACCACTGCAGCTTTACTCCATCCCTTGGCCTTCACATTGACAATGAAACACAGAAATTGCGTTGATATTTAATACAAAAGGCCAAAGGCCGACATAAGCAGAAGAAGAGTATAACTTCTAATTGTTTGTGGTTTGCTTTGAGCGTTTCCTGGGAGATCAGAATTAGACTCCGATGCACAACTGCAGCTTAACTCTATCCCTTGGACCGTCACATTGACGATGAAACACAGAAAATGCGTCGGGATTTAATACACAAGGCCCAATGCCAACTTAAGTACAAGGAGAGTAAACATTCTCTTTGTTATTGGTTTGCTTTGAGCGTTTCCTGGGAGATCTGTATTAGATTCCGATGCACTACTGCAGCTTTACTCTATCCCTTGGACCTTTACATTGAGTATGAAACACAGAAATTGCGTCGGGATTTAATGCAAAAGGCACAATGCCGACTTAAGTACAAGAAGTATAATCTTCTCATTGTTTGCGGTTTGCTTTGAGCGTTTCCTGGGGGCTCAATTATAGGTTCCGATGCACTACTGCTGCTTAACTCTATCCCTTGGACCTTCACATTGACGATGAAACACAGTAAATGCGTCGGGATTTAATACACAAGGCACAATGCCGACCTAAGTACAAGAAGAGTAAATATTCTTTGTTTGTGGTTTACTTTCAGCGTTTCCTGGGAGATCAGTATTAGATTCCAATGCACTACTGCAGCCTTACTCTATCCCTTGGACCTTCACATTGAGGATGAAACACAGAAATTGCGTCGGGTTTTAAAGCAAAAGGCACAATGCCGACTTATGTACAAGAACTGTAAATCTTCACATAGTTTGTGGATTGCTTAGAGCGTTTCCTGGGGGATCAGTATTAGATTCCGGTGCAATACTGCAGCTTTACTCTATCCGTTGGACCTTCACATTGACGATGAAACACAGGAGTTGCGTCGGGATTTAATACAAAGGGCCCAAAGCCGACTTCAGTAGAAGAAGAGTAAATCTTGTCATTGTTTGTAGTTTGCGTTGAGCGTTTCCAGGGAGATCAGTATTAGACTCCGATGCAGTACTGCAGCTTTACTCTAGCCCTTGGACCTTCACATTGACGATGAAACACAGAAATTGCGTCAATATTTAATACAAAAGGCACAATGCCGACTTAAGTACAAGAAGAGTAAATCTTCCCTTTGCTTGTGTTTTGCTTTGAGCGTTTTCTGGGAGATCAGTATTAGATTCCGATGCACTTCTGTAGCTTTACTCTATCCCTTGGACCTTCACATTGAGGATGAAACACAGAAATTGAGTCGGGATTTAATACAAAATGCACAATGCCGACTTAAGTGCAAGAAGTGTAAATCTTCTCATTGTTTGTGGTTTGCTTTGAGCGTTTCCTGGGGGATCAGTACTAGATTACGAAGAACTACTGCAGCTTTACTCTATCCCTTGCGCCTTCACATTGACGATGAATCGCAGAAAGTGCCTCGGGATTTAACACAAAAAGCACAATGCAGTTTTAAGTACGAGAAGAGTAAATCTTCTCATTGTTTGTGGTTGCTTTGAGCGTTTCCTGGGTGTTCAGTATTAGATTCCGATGTACTACTGCAGCTTTACTCCATCCCTTGGCCTTCACATTAACGATGAATCACAGAAATTGCGTCGATATTCAATACAAAAAGCATAATGCCGACTTAAGTTCAAGAAGAGTACATCTTCTCATTGTTTGTGTTTTGCTTTGAGCGTTTCCTGGGAGATCAGTATTAGATTCCGATGCACTACTGCAGCTTTACTCTGTCCCTTGGACCTTCACATTGCCAATGAGACACAGAAATTGCGTCGGGATGTATTACAAAGGCACAAGGCCGACTTAAGTTCAAGAAGAGTAAATCTTCTCTTTGTTTGTGGTTTGCTTTGAATGTTTCCTGGGAGATCAGTATTAGACTCCGATGCACTACTGCAGCTTCACTCTATCCCTTGGACCTTCACATTGACGATGAAACACAATAAATGCGTCGGGATTTAATACAAAAAGCACAATGCCGACACAAGTACAAGAAGAGTAAATCTCCTCATTGTATCTGGATTACTTTGTGCGTTTCCTGGGAGATCAGTACTAGATTCCGATGCAATACTGCAGCTTTACTCTATCCCTGGGACCTTAACATGGACGATGAAACATAGAAATTACATCGGCATTTATTGCAAAAGGCACAAAGCCGCCGTAAGTACAAGAAGAGTAAATCATCTCGTTGTTTCTGGAATCTTTGAGCGTTTCCTGGGAGATCAGCTTCACTCTATCCCTTGGACCTTCACATTGACGATGAAACACAGAAATGGCGTCTGTATATAATACAAAAGGCACAAGGCCGACTGAAGTACAAGAAGAGTAAATCTACTCATTGTTTGTGGTTTGCTTTGAGCGTTTCCTGGGTGATCAGTATTACATTCCGACGCACTACTGCAGTTTTAGTCTATCCCTTCGACCTTCACATTGACGATGAAACACTGAAATTTCGTCGGTATTTCATACAAAAGGAACAATCCAGACTTAAATACAAGAAGAGTAATTTTTCGCATTGTTTGTGGTTTGCTTTGAGCGTTTCCTGGGAGATCAGTATTAGATTCCGATGCAATACTGCAGCTTTACTCTATCCCTGGGACCATACCATGGACTATGAAACATAGAAATTACATCGTTATTTATTGCAAAAGGCACAAAGCCGCATTACGTACAAGAAGAGTAAATCTTCTCATTGTTTCGGGATCTTTGAGCGTTTCCTGGGAGATCAGTATTAGATTCCGATGCACTACTGCAGCTTCACTATGTCCCTTGTACCTTCACATTGACGATGAAACACAGAAATGGCGTCGGTATATAATACAAAAGGCACAAGGCCGACTGAAGTACAAGAAGAGTAAATCTACTCATTGTTTGTGGTTTGCTTTGAGCGTTTCCCGGGAGATCAGTATTAGATTCGGATGCACTACTGCAGCTTTACTCTAGCCCATGGACCTTCAAATGGAAGATAAAACTTAGAAATTGCGTCAGTATTTAATGCAAAAGGCACAATGCCGATTTAAGAACTAGAAGAGTAAATATTCTCATTGTTTGTAGTTTGCTTTGAGCGTTTCCTGGAAGATCAGTATTAGATTCCGATGCACTAATGCAGGTTTACTCTATCCCCTGGACCTTCACATTGACGATGAAACACAGAAATGGCGTCGGTATTTAACACAAAAGGTACAAGGAAGACTGAAGTACAAGAAGAGTAAATCTCCTCATTGTATCTGGATTACTTTGTGCGTTTCCTGGGAGATCAGTACTAGATTCCGATGCAATACTGCAGCTTTACTCTATCCCTGGGACCCTAACATGGACGATGAAACATAGAAATTACATCGGTATTTACTGCAAAAGGCACAAAGCCGCCTTAAGTACAAGAAGAGTAAATCATCTCGTTGTTTCTGGAATCTTTGAGCGTTTCCTGGGAGATCAGTATTTGATTCCGATGCACTGCTGCAGCTTTACTCCATCCCTTGGAACTTCACATTTACGATGAAACACAGAAATTGCGTAGGAATTTAATACAAAAGTCAAATTGCCGACTTAAGTACATGAAGAGTAAATCTCGTAGTTTGTGGTTTGCTTTGAGCGTTTCCTGGGAGATCAGTATTAGACTCCGATGCACTACTGCAGCTTTACTCTATTCGTTGGCCCTTCACATTGACGAAGAAGCACAGAATTTGCGTCGGGATTTAATACAAAAAGCATAATGATGTCTTAAGTACACGAAGAGCAAAGCTTCGCATTGCTTTTGGTTTTCTTTGAGCGTTTCCTGGGAGATCAGTATTAGATTCCGATGCAATACTGCAGCTTTACTCTATCCCTGGGACCATACCATGGACTATGAAACATAGAAATTACATCGTTATTTATTGCAAAAGGCACAAAGCCGCATTAAGTACAAGAAGACTAAATTTTCTCATTGTTTCGGGATCTTTGAGCGTTTCCTGGGAGATCAGTATTAGATTCGGATGCACTACTGCAGCTTTACTCTAGCCCATGGACCTTCAAATGGAAGATAAAACTTAGAAATTGCGTCAGTATTTAATGCAAAAGGCACAATGCCGATTTAAGTACTAGAAGAGTAAATATTCTCATTGTTTGTAGTTTGCTTTGAGCGTTTCCTGGAAGATCAGTATTAGATTCCGATGCACTAATGCAGGTTTACTCTATCCCCTGGACCTTCACATTGACGATGAAACACAGAAATGGCGTCGGTATTTAATACAAAAGGTACAAGGAAGACTGAAGTACAAGAAGAGTAAATCTCCTCATTGTATCTGGATTACTTTGTGCGTTTCCTGGGAGATCAGTACTAGATTCCGATGCAATACTGCAGCTTTACTCTATCCCTGGGACCCTAACATGGACGATGAAACATAGAAATTACATCGGTATTTACTGCAAAAGGCACAAAGCCGCCTTAAGTACAAGAAGAGTAAATCATCTCGTTGTTTCTGGAATCTTTGAGCGTTTCCTGGGAGATCAGTATTAGATTCCGATGCACTACTGCAGCTTCACTCTATCCCTTGTACCTTCACATTGACGATGAAACACAGAAATGGCGTCGGTATATAATACAAAAGGCACAAGGCCGACTGAAGTACAAGAAGAGTAAATCTACTCATTGTTTGTGGTTTGCTTTGAGCGTTTCCTGGGAGATCAGTATTACATTCCGACGCACTACTGCAGTTTTAGTCTATACCTTCAACCTTCACATCGACGATGAAACACTGAAATTTCGTCGGTATTTCATACAAAAGGAACAATCCAGACTTAATTACAAGAAGAGTAATTTTTCGCATTGTTTGTGGTTTGCTTTGAGCGTTTCCTGAGAGATCAGTATTAGATTCCGATGCACTACTCCTGCTTTACTCTATCCCTTGAACCTTCACATTGACGATGAAACACAGAAAATGAGTCGGGATTTAATACAAAAGGCCCAAGGCCGACATAAGTACAAGATGAGTAAATCTTCGGATTGTTGTTGGTTGGCTTTGAGCGTTTCCTGGGAGATCAGTATTAGATTCCGATGCACTACTGCAGCTTTACTCCATCCCTTGGAACTTCATATTTACGATGAAACACAGATATTGCTCAGGGATTTAATGCAAAAGGCAAAATGCCGACATAAGTGCAAAAAGAGTAAAACTTCTCATTGTTTCCAGATTGCTTTGTGCGTTTCCTGGGAGATCAGTATTAGATTCCGATGCACTACTGCAGCTTTACCCTAGCCCTTGGACCTTCTTATGGAACATGAAACTTAGAAATTGAGTCTGTATTTAATGAAAAAGGCACAATGTCGATTTACGTACTAGAAGAGTAATTATTCTCATTGTTTGTAGTTTGCTTTGAGCGTTTACTGGGAGATCAGTATTAGATTCCGATGCACTACTGCTGCATTACTCTATCCCCTGGACCTTCGCATTGACGATGAAACACAGAGATTGCGTCCGGATTTAATAGAAAGGGCCAAGGCCGACTTAAGTACAAGAAGAGTAAATCTTCTCATTGTTTGTGGTTTACTTTGAGCGTTTCCTGTGAAATTAGTATCAAATTCCAATGCACTAATGCAGCTTAACTCTATCCCTTGGACGTTCACATCGACGATGATACACAGTTTCTGCGTCGGGATCTAATACAAAAGGGACAATGCCGACATGAGTACATGAAGAGTAAATCTCATAGTTTGCGGTTTGCTTTGAGCGTTTCCTGGGAGATCTGTATTAGACTCCGAGGCACTACTGCAGCTTTACTCTATCGTAGGCCATTCATATTGGCGTTGAAACACAGATATTGCGTCGGGATTTAATACAAAAAGCACAATGCCGATTTAAGTACAAGAAGAATAAATCTTCGGATTGCTTGTGGTTTTCTTTGAGCGTTTCCTGGGAGAGCAGTTTTATATTCCGTTGCACTACTGCATCTTTACTCCATCCCTTAGACCTTCACAATGACGATGAAACACAGAAATTGCGTAGGGATTTAATACAAAAGGCAAAATTTCAACTTGAGTACAAGAAGAGTAAATCTTCTCATTGTTTCAGGATTGCTTTGTGCGTTTCTTGGGAGATCAGTATTAGGTTCCGATACGCTGCTGCAGCTTTACTCTATCACTTGGACCTTCACATGGACGATGAAACATAGAAATTGCGGCGGTATTTAATGCAAAAGGCACAATGCCGACTTAAGTCCAATAAGGGTATATCTTCTCATTGTTTGTGGTTTGCTTTGAGCGTTTCCTGGGAGATCAGTATTAGATTCCGATGCAGTACAGCAGCTTTACCCTATCCCTTGGACATACACATTGACGATGAAACACAGAAATGGCGCCGGGATGCAATAGAAGAGCACAATGCCGACTTAAGTACAAGAAGAGTAAATCTACTCATTGTTTCCGGTTTGCTTTGAGCATTTCCTGGGAGACCGGTATTAGATTCCGATTCACTACTGCAGCTTTACTCTATCCCTTGGATCTTCACATTGACGATGAAACACTGAAATTGCGTCGGGAGTTAATACAAAAGGCACAATGCCGACTTAAGTACTAGAAGAGTAAATCTTCTCATTGTTTCTGGATTGCTTTGTGCGTTTCCTGTTAGATCAGTATTAGATTCCGATGCACTACTGCAGTTTTACTCTATCACTTCACATTAATGATGAAACATAGAAATTACGTCGGTATTTAATGCAAAATGCACAATGCCGACTTAAGTACAAGAAGAGTAAATCTTCTCATTGTTTGTGGTTTGCTTTGAGCGTTTCCTGGGGCATCAGTATTAGATTCCGATGCACTACTTCAGCTTTACTCTATCCCTCGCGCATTCACTTTGACGATGAAACACCGAAATTGCGTCGCGATTTAATACAAAAGGCACAATGCCGTCTTAAGTACAAGAGGAGTAAATCTTCTCATTGGCTCTAGATTACTTTGTGCGTTTCCTGGGAGATCAGTACTAGATTCCGTTGCCCTACTGCAGCTTTACTCTATCCCTTGGACCTTCCCATGGACGATGAAGCATAGAAATTGAATCTGTATTTAATGCAAAAGGCACAATGCCGACATAAGTACAAGAACAGTATATCTTCTGATTGTTTGTGGTTTGCTTTGAGCGTTTCCTGGGAGATCAGTTTTAGATTCCGATGCACTACTTCAGCTTTACTCTATCCCTTGGACCTTCACATTGACGATGAAATACAGAAATTGCGTAGGGATATAATACAAATGGCACAATGCCGACTTCAGTACAAGAAGAGAAAATCTACTCATTGTTTCTGGATTGCTTTGTGCGTTTCCTGGGAGATCAGTATTAGATTCCGATGCACTACTGCAGGTTTACTCTATCACTTCGATTTTCACATGGACGATGGAACATAGAAATTGCGTCGGTATTTAATGCAAAAGGCACAATGCCGGCCTAAGTAGAAGTAGTGCAAATCTTCTCATTGTTTGTGGTTTGTTTTGAGCGTTTCCTGGGAGATCAGTATTAGATTCCGATGCACTACTGCAGCTTTACTCTATCCCTTGGACCTCACATTGACGAAAAAGCACAGATATTGCGTCGGGATTTCATACGAAAGGCACAATGCCGACTTAAGTACAAGAACATTAATCTTCTCATTGTTTGTGGTTTGCATTGAGGGTGTCCTGGAAGATCAGTATTTGGTTCCGATGCACTGCTGCAGCTTTACTCTATACATTGGGCCTTCACATTGACGATGAAACACAGAAATTGTGTCGGGATTTAATACAAAAGCACAATGCCAACTTAAGTACAAGAGGAGTAAATCTTCTCATTGTTTGTGGTTTGTTTTGAGCGTTTCCTGGGAGATCAGTATTAGATTTCGATGCACCACTGAAGCTTCACTGTATCCCTTGGACCTTCACATGGACGATGAGTCATAGAAATTGAGTCGGTATTTTATGAAAAAGGAGCAATGCCAACCGAAGAACAAGAAGAGTAAATCTTCTCTTTGTTTGTGGTTTGCTTTGAGCGTTTCCTGGGAGATCAGTATTAGATTCCGATGCACTACTGCAGCTTTGCTCTATCCCTTGGACCTTCACATTGACGATGAAACACAGATATTGCGTCGGGATATAATACAAAAGGCGGAATGCCGGCTTAAGTACAAGAAGAGTAAATCTTCTCATTGTTTCTGGATTGCTTTGTGACTTTCCTGGGAGATCAGTATTAGATTCCGATGCACTACTGCAGCTTTACTCTATCCCTTGAACCTCCAGATGGACGATGAAACATAGAAATTGAATCGGTATTTAATGCAAATGGCACAAAGCTGACTTAAGTACAAGAACAGAAAATCATCTCATTGTTTGTGGTTTGCTTTGAGCGTTTGCTGGGAGATCAGTATTAGTTTCCGATGCACTAGTGCAGCTTTACTCTATCCCTTTTACCTTCACATTGACGATGAAATACAGAAATTGCGTCGGGATTTAATATAAAAGGCACAAGGCCGACATAGGTTCAAGATTAGTAAATCTTCTCATTGTTTGTGGTTTACTTTGAGCGTTTCCTGGGAGATCAGTATTAGATTCCGATGCACTACTGCAGCTTTGCTCTATCCCTTGGACCTCCACATTGACGATGAAACACAGATATTGCGTCGGGATATAATACAAAAGGCGGAATGCCGGCTTAAGTACAAGAAGAGTAAATCTTCTCATTGTTTCTGGATTGCTTTGTGCCTTTCCTGGGAGATCAGTATTGGATTCCGATGCACTACTGCAGCTTTACTCTATCCCTTCAATTTTCACATGGACGATGAAACATAGAAATTGCGTCGGTAATTAATGCAAAAGGCACCATGACGGCTTAAGTAGAAGAAGAGCATATCTTCTCATTGTTTCTGGTTTGTTTTCAGCGTTTCCTGGGAGATCAGTATTAGATTCCGATGCACTACAGAAGCTTCACTGTATCCCTTGGACCTTCACATGGACGATGAGTCATAGAAATTGAGTCGGTATTTTATGCAAAAGGAGCAATGCCAACCGAAGAACAAGAAGAGTAAATCTTCTCTTTGTTTGTGGTTTGCTTTGAGCGTTTCCTGGGAGATCAGTTTTAGATTCCGATGCACTAGTGCACCTTTACTCTATCTCTTGCACCTTCACATTCACGATGAATTACAGAAATTGCGTCGGGATTTAATATAAAAGGCACAACTCCGACTTAAGTTCGAGATGAGTAAATGTTCTCATTGTTTGTGTTTCGCTTTGAGCGTTTACTGGGAGACCAGTATTCGATTCCGATGCACTACTGCTGCTTTACTCTATCCCTTGCACCTTCACATTGACGATGAAATACAGAAATGGCGTCGGGATTTAATAGAAAAGGCACAATGCTGACTTAAGTATAAGAGGACCAAATCTTCTCATTGTTTGTGGTTTGCACTGAGCGTTTCCTGCGATATCTGTATTAGATTCCGATGCTCTACTCCTGCTTTACTCTATCCCTTGGACCTTCACATTTACGATGAAATACAGAAATAGCGTAGGGATATAATACAAATGGAACAATGCCGACTTCAGTACAAGAAGAGTAAATCTTCTCATTGTTTCCGGATTGCTTTGTACGTTAAATGGGAGATCAGTATTAGATTGCAATGCACTAGTGCAGCTTTACTCTATCCCTTGCACCTTCACATTCACGATGAATTACGGAAATTGCGTCGGGATTTAATACAAAAGGCACAAGTCCGACGTAAGTTCGAGATGAATAAATGTTCTTATTGTTTGTGGTTTGCCTTGAGCGTTTCCTGGGAGATCAGTATTAGATTCCGATGCACTACTGCAGCTTTACTCTATCCCTTGGACCTTCAGATGGACGATGAAACATAGAAATTGAGTCGGTATTTAATTCAAAAGTCACAATGCCGACTTAAGTACAAGAACAATAAATCTTCTCATTGTTTGTGGTTTGCTTGAGCGTTTTCTGGGAGATCAGTATTAGTTTCCGATGCACTAGTGCAGCTTTACTCTATCCCTTTTACCTTTACATTGACGATGAAATACAGAAATTGCGTCGGGATTTAATACAAAATGCACATGGCCGACATAAGTTCAAGATGAGTAAATCTTCTCATTGTTTGTGGTTTACTTTGAGCGTTTCCTGGGAGATCAGTATAACATTCCGATGCACTACTGCAGCTTTACTCTATCCCTTGGTCCTTCATATTCACGATGAAACACAGATATTGCGTCGGGATTTAATACAAAAGGCACAATGCCGACTGAAGTACAAGAAGAGCAAATCTTCTCATTGTTTGTGGTTTGCTTTGAGCGTTTCCTGGGACATCAGTATTAGATGCCGATGAACTACTGCAGCTTTACTCTATCCCTCGGACGTTCACATTGACGATGAAACACCGAAATTGCGTCGCGATTTAATACAAAAGGCACAATGCGGACTTAAGTACAAGAAGAGTAAATCTTCTCATCGTTTCTGGATTACTTTGTGCGTTTCCTGGGAGATCAGTACTAGATTCCGATGCACTACTGGAGCTTTACTCTATCCCTTGGACCTTCACATGGACGATGAAACATAGAGATTGCATGTGTATTTCATGCAAAAGGCACAATGCCGCCTTAAGTACAAGAACAGTATATCTTCTGATTGTTTGTGGTTTGCTTTGAGCGTTTCCTGGGAGATCAGTTTTAGATTCCGATGCACTACTTCAGCTCTACGAAATCCCTTGGACCTTCACATTGACGATGAAAAACAGAAATTGCGTAGGGATATAATACAAATGGCACAATGCCGACTTCAGTACAAGAAGAGAAAATCTACTCATTGTTTCTGGATTGCTTTGTGCGTTTCCTGGGAGATCAGTATTAGATTCCGATGCACTACTGCAGCTTTGCTCTATCCCTTGGACCTTCACATTGACGATGAAACACAGATATTGCGTCGGGATTTAATACAAAAGGCGCAATACCGGCTTAAGTACAAGAAGAGTAAATCTTCTCATTGTTTCTGGACTGTTTTGTGCCTTTCCTGGGAGATCAGTATTAGATTCCGATGCACTACTGCAGCTTTACTCTATCCCTTCGATTTTCACATGGACTATGAAACATAGATATTGCGTCGGTATTTAATGCAAAAGGCACAATGACAACTTAAGTAGGAGAAGAGCATATCTTCTCATTGTTTGTGGCTTGTTTTGAGCGTTTCCTGGGAGATCAGTATTAGATTCCGATGCACTACTGAAGCTTCACTGTATCCCTTGGACCTTCACATGGACGATGAAATACAGATATAGCGTAGGGATATAATACTAATGGCACAATGCCCACTCCAGTACAAGAAGAGTAAATCTTCTCATTGTTTCCGGATTGCTTTGTGCGTTAAATGGGAGATCAGTATTCGATTCCGAAGCACTAGTGCAGCTTACCTCTATGCCTTGCACCTTCACATTCACGATGAATTACAGAAATTGCGTCGGGATTTAATACAAAAGGCACAAGTCCGACGTAAGTTCGAGATGAGTAAATGTGCTGATTGTTTGTGGTTTGCTTTGAGCGTTTCCTGGCAGATCAGTATTAGATTCCGATGCACTACTGCAGCTTTACTCTATCCCTTGGACCTTCAGATGGACGATGAAACATACAAATTGAGTCGGTATTTAATGCAAATGGCACAATTCCGACTTAAGTACAAGAACAGTAAATCTTCTCATTGTTTGTGGTTTGCTTGAGCGTTTTCTGGGAGATCAGTATTAGTTTCCGATGCACTAGTGCAGCTTTACTCTATCCCTTTTACCTTCACATTGACGATGAAATACAGAAATTGCGTCGGGATTTAATTCAAAAGGCACAAGGCCGACATAAGTTCAAGATGAGTAAATCTTCTCATTGTTTGTGGTTTGCTTTGAGGGTTTCCTGGAAGATCAGTATTTGGTTCCAATGCACTGCTGCAGCTTTACTCTATCCATTGGGCCTTCACATTGACGATGAAACACAGAAATTGTGTCGGGATTTACTACAAAAGCACTATGCCAACTTAACTACAAGAGGAGTAAATCTTCTCATTGTTTGTGGTTTGTTTTGAGCGTTTCCTGAGAGATCAGTATTAGATTCCGATGCACTACTGAAGCTTCACTGTATCCCTTGGACCTTCACATGGACGATGAATCATAGAAATTGAGTCGGTATTTTATGCAAAAGGCACAATGCCAACCGAAGGACAAGAAGAGTAAATCTTCTCTTTGTTTGTGGTTTGCTTTGAGCGTTTCCTGGGAGATCAGTATTAGATTCCGATGCACTAGTGCAGCTTTATCCCTTGCACCTTCACATCCACGATGAATTACAGAAATTGCGTCGGGATTTAATACAAAAGGCACAACTCCGACTTAAGTTCGAGATGAGTAAATGCTCTCATGGTTTGTGGTTTGCTTTGAGCGTTTCCTGGGAGATCAGTATTCGATTCCGATGCACTACTGCTGCTTTACTCTATTCCTTGGAGCATCACATTGAGGATGAAACACAGAAATTGCGTCGGGATTTAATACAAAAGGCACAAAGCCGACTTAAGTACAAGAAGAGTAAATCTCCTCATTGTATCTGGATTACTTTGTGCGTTTCCTGGGAGATCAGTACTAGATTCCGATGCACTACTGCAGCTTTACTCTATCCCTTGGACCTTCACATTGACGATGAAACACAGTAATATCGTCAGGATTTAATAGAAAAGGCACAATGCCGACTTAAGTATAAGAGGAGTAAATCTTCTCATTGTTTGTGGTTTGCTTTGAGCGTTTCCTGGAAGATCAGTATTAGGTTCCGATGCACTGCTGCAGCTTTACTCTATCCCTTGGACCTTCACATTGACGATGAAATACAGAAATAGCGTTGGGATATAATACAAATGGCACAATGGCGACTTAAGTACAAGAAGAGTAAATCTTCTCATTGTTTGTGGTTTGCTTTGAGAGTTTCCTGGAAGATCAGTATTAGGTTCCGATGCACTACTGCAGGTTTACTCTATCCATTGGACCTTCACATTGACGATGAAACACAGAAATTGCGTCGGGATTTAATACAATAGCACATGGCCGACTTAAGTACAAGAGGACTAAATCTTCTCATTGTTTGTGGTTTGCACTGAGCGTTTCCTGCGAGATCAGTATTAGATTCCGATGCACTACTCCTGCTTTACTCTATCCATTGGACCTTCACATTGACGATGAAACACAGTAATATCGTCAGGATTTAATAGAAAAGGCACAGAGCCGACTTACGTACAAGAAGAGTAAATCTTCACATTATTTGTGGTTTGCTTTGAGCGTTTCCTGGGCGATCAGTATTAGATTCCGATGCACAACTGGTGCTTTACTCTCTCCCCTGGACTTCACATTGACGATGAAACACTGAAATATCGTCGGGATTTAATACAAAAGGCACAATGTCGACTTAGGTACAAGAAGAGTAAATCTTTTCATTGATTCTGGTTGGATTTGAGCGTTTCCTGGGAAATCAGTATTAGAATCCGATGCACTACTGCGGCTTTTCTCTCTCCCTTGGACCTTCACATTGACGATGATACTTAGAAATTGCGTCGGGATTTAAAACAAAGGGCACAATGCCGATTTAATTAAAAGAAGAGTAATTTTTCTCATTGTTTGTGGTTTGCTTTGTTCATTTCCTAGGAGTTCAGTAATACATTCCCATGCTCTACTGCAGTTTTGCTCTATCCCTTGGACCTTCACATTGACGACAAGACACAAAAATTTCGCAGGGATATAATACAAAAGGCACAATGCCATTTTAAGTACAAGAATGGCAAATCTTATAATTGTTTGTGGTTTGCTTTCAGCGTTTCCTCGGAGATCAGTGTTACATTCCGATGCACTACTGGAGCTTTACTCTATCCCTCGGACCTTCACATTCTGGATGAAACACAGAAATTTGTTCGGGATTTCATACAAAAGGCACAACGCCGTCTTAAGTACAAGAATAGTAAATCTTTTTGTGGTTTGCTTTGAGCGTTTCCTGGGAGATCAGTATTAGATTCCGATGCACTTCTGCAGCTTTACTCTATCTCTTGGACCTTCATATTGACGATGAAACATAAAATTGCATCTGGATTTAATACAAAAGGCACAATGCCGACTTATTTACAAGAAGAGTAAATGTTCTCATTGTTCGTGATTTGCTTTGTGCGTTTCCTGGGACATCAGTATTAGATTCCGATGCACTACTGCAGTTTTACTCTTTCCCTTGGACCGTCACATTGACGATGAGACACAGTAATTTCGCCGGGATATAATTCAAAAGGCACAACGAGGACTTCAGTGCAAGAAGAGTATATCTTCCCATTGTTTATTGTTTGTTTGAGCGTTTCCTGGGAGATCAGTTGTTAGATTCCGATGCACTACTGTAGCTTTCACTATTCCTTGGAACTTCACATTGACGATCATACACAGTAATATCGTCGTGATTTAATACAAAAGGCACAATGCCGCTTTAAGTACAGGAAAAGTAAATCTTTTTTTTGTTTGTCGTTTGGTTTGATCGTTTCCTGGGCTATAAGTGTTAGTTTCCCATGCACTACAGCAGCTTTACTCTATCCCTTGGACCTTCACATTGACGATGAAACACAGAAATTGCATCGGGATTTAATATAAAATGAACATTAATGACTTAAGTGCAAGAGGAGTAAATCATCTCATTGTTTGTGGTTTGCTATGAGCGTTCCCTGGGAGATCAGTGTTAGATTCCGATGCTCTACTGGAGCCTTACTCTACCCCTTGGAATTTCACATTGACGACGAAACACAGAAATATCGTCGGGATTTAATACAAAAGGCACAATGTCGACTTAAGTACAAGAAGAGTAAATCTTTTCATTGATTCTGGTTTGCTTTGAGCGTGTCCTGGGAGATCAGTATTAGAATCCGATGCACTACTGGAGCTCTACTCTATCCCTTGAACCTTCACATTGACGATGAAACACAGATATTGCGTCGGGATTTAATACAAAAGGCACAATGCCGACTTAAGGACAAGAAGAGTAAATCTTCTCATTGTTTGTGGTTTGCTTTGAGCGTTCCCCGATAGATCAGTATTGCATTCCGATGCACTACTGCAGTTTTACTGTATCCCTTGGACACTTACATTGACGATGAGACTCAGTAATTACGCCGGAATGTAATACAAAAGGCACAATGCAGACTTATATGCAAGAACAGTAAATCCTCTCATTGTTTGTGGTTTGATTTGAGCGTTTCCTGGGAGATCAGTGTTCGATTCCGATGCACTTCTGCAGCTTTACTGTATCCTTTGGACTTTCACATTGACGATGAAACACAGAAGTCTAATACTGATCCCACAGGAAACGCTAATAAAAAAAAAACAATGAGAAGATTTGCTCTTCTTGTACTTAAGTCGGCATTGTGACTTTGTATGAAATACCGACGCAATTTCTATGTTTTATCATCAATGAGAAGGTCCAAGGGATAGAGTAAAGCTCCTGTAGTGCATCGGAATCTAACACTGATCTCCCAGGAAACGCTCAAAGGAAACCACAAACAATGGAAAGATTTACTCCTCTTGTACTTAGGTCTTCGTTGTGCCTTTTGTATTAAATCCCGATGCAATTTCTGTGTTTCGTAGTCAATGTGAAGCTCCAGGGGATAGAGTAAAGCTCCAGTAGTGCATCGGAATCTAAAACTGATCTCCCAGGAAAAGCTCAAAGAAAACCAGAATCAATGAAAGATTTACTCTTCTTGTACTGAAGTCGACATTCTGCTTTTTGTATTAAATCCCGACAATATTTCTGTGTATCATCGTCAATTCGAAGTTCAAAGAGATAGAGTAAAGCTTCAGTACTGCATCGGAATCTATTAATGATCTCCCAGGAATCGCTCAAAGCAAACCACGAACAATGAGAAGATATACTCTTTTGTACATAAGTCGGCATTGTGCTTTTTGTATTATATCCCGACGCAATTTCTGTGTTTCATCGTCAATGTGATATTCCAAGGGGTAAAGTAAAGCTGCAGTAGTGCATCGGAATCTAAAACTGATCGCCCAGGAAACGCTAAAAGCAAACCAGAATCAATGAAAGGATATACTCTTCCTGTACTTAAGTCGACATTGTGCATTTTGTATTAAATCACGACGATATTTCTGTGTTTCATCGTCAATGTGAAGTTCCAAGGGATAGAGTAAGGCTGCAGTAGGGCCTCGGAATCTAATACAGATCGCCCAGGAAACGCTCAAAGCAAACCACGAACAATGAGAAGATTTACTCTTCTTGTACCTAACTCGGCATTGTGCCTTTCGTATTAAATCCAGACGCAATTACTGCGATTCATCGTCAATATGAACGTCCAAGGGATAGAGTAAAGCTGCAGTAGTGCAACGGAATGTAATAGTGAACTCCCAGGAGAAGCTCAAAGCACATCACAACAAATGAGATGATTTACTCTTCTTGTACTTAAGACGGCATTGTGCCTTTTGGTATTAAATCCCGACGCAATTTCTGTGTTTCATCGTCAATCAGAAGGTAAAAGGGATAGAGTAAAGCTGCATTAGTGCATCGGAATCGAATAGTGATCTCCCAGGAAACGCTCCAAGAAAACCACAAACAATGCCAAGATTTATTTTCTTGTACATAAGTCGGTATTATGCCTCTTGTATGAAATCCCGATTCTATTTCTGTGATTCATCGTCAATGTGAAGGTCCAAGGGATAGAGTAAAGCTGTAGTAGTGCATCGGAATCTAATACTGATCTCCCAGGAAACACGCAAAGCAAACCACAAACAATGAGAAGATTTACTTTTCTTGTACTTAAGTCGGCATTGTGCGTTTTGTATTGAATCCCGACGCTATTTCTGTGTTTCATCGTCAATGTGAAGGTCCAAAGGAAAGAGTTAAGCTGCAGTAGCGCATCAGAATCTAATACTGATCTCCCAGGAAACGCTCAAAGCAAACCACAAACAATGGGAAGTTTTACTCTTCTTGTACTTAAGTCGGCATTGTGCCTTTTGTATTATATCCCGGCGAAATTTCTGATTTTCATCATCAATGTGAAGCCTCAAGGGATAGAGAAAAACTGCAGTAGTGCATCGAAATCAATTACTTATCTCCCAGGAATCGCTCAAAGCAAACCTCAAACAATGAGAAGAATTACTATCCCTGTACTTAAGTCGGCATTGTGCCTTTTGTATTAATTCCCGACGCAATTTCTGTCTTTCATCGTGAATGCGAAGGTCCAAGTGATAGAGTAAAGCTGTAGTAGAGCATCGGATTCTAATACTGACTTCCTAGGAAACGCCAAAAGCAAACCACAATCAATGAAAGGATTTACTCTTCTTGAACTTAAGTCGTCATTGTGCCTTTTGTATCATATCCCGGCGATATTTCTGTGTCTCATCGTCAATGTAAAGTTCCGAGGGATAGAGTAAAACTGCAGTAGTGCGTCGGAATACAATACTGAGCTTCCAGGGAACGCTCAAAACAAACAACAATCAATGAGAAGTTTTACCCTTCTTGTACTTAAGTCGGCATTGTGCCTTTTGTATTAAATCCTGACGCAATTTCTGTGTCTCATCGTCAATGTTAAGGTCCAACGGATAGGGTAAAGTTGCAATTGTGCATAGGAATCTAATACTGAAATCCCAGGAAACGCTCAAAGTAAACCAAAAACCATGAGGAGATTTACTCTTCATGTACTTACGTCGGCATTGTGCCTTTTGTATTAAATCCCGAAGGAATTTCTGTGTTTCAACGTCAATGTGAAGGTCCAAGGGATAGAGTAAAGCTACAGCAGTGCATTGGAAAGTAATACTGAACTCCCAGGAAACGCTCAAAACAAACCACAAATAATGAGAAGATTTACTCTTCTTGTACTTATGTCGGCATTGTGCCTTTTGTATTGAATCCCGACGCAATTTCTGTGTTTCATCGTCAATGTGACGGCCCAAGGGAAAGAGTAAAACTGCAGTAGTGCATCGGAATATAATACTGAACTCCCAGGAAACGCTCAAAGCAAACCACAAACAATGAGAAGATTTACCCTTCTTGTACTTAAGTCGGCATTGTGCTTTTTGTTATTTATCACGACGTAATTTCTGTGTTTCATCGTCAATGTGAAGATCCATGGGGTAGAGTAAAGCTGCAGTAGTGCATTGGATTCGAATACTGATCTCCCAGGAAACGCTCAAAGCAAACCTGAATCAATGAAAGAATTTACTCTTCTTGTACTTAAGTCGACATTCTGCCTTCTGTATTAAATCCTGACGATATTTCTGTGTTTCATCGTCAATGTGAAGTTGCCAGGGATAGAGTAAAGCTGCAGTAGTGCATCGGACTCTAGTACTGATCTCCCAGGAAACGCTCAATGTAAGCAACGAACAAAGAGAAGATTTAACCTTCCTGAACTTAAGTCGGCATTGTGCATTTTTTATTAAGTCCCGAAGCAATTTCTGTGTTTCATCGTTAATGTGAAGGTAAAAGGGATAGAGCAAAGCTCCAGTAGTCCATCGGAATCTAACTCTGACCCCCCAGGAAACGCTCAAAGCAAACCACAAACAATGAGATGATCTACTCTTCTTGCACTTATGTCGGCATTGTGCTTTTTATAATAAATCCCGAAGCAATTTGTGTGTTTCATCGTCAATGTGATGGTCCATGGGATAGAGTAAAGGTGCAGTAGTGCATCGGAAACTAATTCTTATCTCCCAGGAGACGCTCAAAGCAAACCAGAAGCAATGAGAAGATTTACTGCAGCTTTACTCTATCCCTTTGATCTTCACATTGAAGATGAAATACAGAAATTGCGTCGGGATTTAATACAAAAGGCACAATGCCGACTTAAGTACAAGAAGAGTACATCTCCTCATTGTTTCTGCAATGTTTTGTGATTTTCCTGATAGATCCGAATTATATTCCGATGCACTACTGCAGCTTTCCTCTATCCCTTGGACCATCAAATTGACGACGAAACATAGAAATTGCGTCGGGATTTCATACAAAATGCACAATGCCGACTTAAGTACAAGAAGAGTACTTCACTCATTGTTTGTGGTTAGCTTTGAGCGTCTCCTGGGAGATCAGTATTAGATTCCGAAGCACTACTGCAGCTTTACTCTAGCCCTTGGACCTTCAGAATGACGATGAAACACAGAAATTGCGTCGGGATTTAATACAAAAGGCACAAAGCCGATTTTAGTACAAGAACAGTAAGTCTTCTCAGTGATTATGGTATGGTTTGAGCGTTTCCTGGGAGATAAGTATTAGATTCCGATGCACTACTGTAGCTTTAGTCTATACCTTGGACCTTCACATTGACGATGAAACACAGAAATTGCGTCGGTAATTAATAGATAAGGCTCAATGCCAACTTAAGTTCAAGAGGAGTAAATCTCCTCATTGTTTGTGGTTTGCTTTGAGCGTTTCCTGGTAGATCAGTATTGGACTCCGTTGTACTACTGCGGCTTTACTCTATCCCTTGGACCTTCACATTGACAATGAAACACAGAGATTGCGTCGGGATTTAATACAAAGAGCACAATGCCGACTTAAGTACAAGAAGAGTAAATGATCTCATTGTTTAAGGTGTGTTTTGAGTGTTTCCTAGGAGATCACTATTAGATTCCGATGCACTACCGCAGCATTACTCAATCCCTAGGACCTTCACATTGGCGATGAAACACAGAAATCGCGTCGGGAATTAATACAAATGGCACAATGCCAACTTAGGTACAAGAAGAGTAAATCATCTCATTGTCTGGGGTTTGCATATATCGTTTCCTGGGACATCAATATTAGATTCCGATGCACTACTGCAGCTTTACTCTATCCCTTGGACCTTCACACTGACGATGAAACACAAATATTGCGTCGGGGTTTAATACAAAAGGCACAATGCCGACTTAAGTACAAGAAGAGTACATCTTCTCTTTGTTTGTGGTTTGCTTTTTGCGTTTATTGGGAGATCAGTATTAGATTCCGATGCACTACTGCAGCATTATTTCATTCCTGAGACCTTTACATTGACGATGAAACAAAGAAATTGCGTCGGTGTTTAATACAATTGGCACAATGCCACTTAAGTACAAGAAGAGTAAACCTTCTCATTGTTTCCGGTTCATTTCAGCGTTTCCTGGGGGATCAGTATAAGACTCCGATGCACTTCTGCAGCTTTACTCTATCCCTTGGACCTTCACATTGAAGATGAAGCACAAATATTGCGTCGGGATTTAATACAAAAGGCACAATGGAGACTCAAGTACAAAAGGAGTACATCTTTTCATTGTTTGTGGTTCGCTTTGAGCGTTTCCTGGAAGATCAGTATTAGATTCCGATGCACTACTGCAGCCTTCCTTATCACTTGGACCTTCACATTGCCGATGAATCACAGAAATTGCGTCGGTATTTAATACAAAAGGCACAATGCCGACTTAAGTTCAAGATCAGTAAATCTTGTCGTTGTTTGTGATTTGGTTTGGGCGTTCCCTGGGAGATAAGTATTAGATTCCGATGCACTACTGGAGCATTACTCTATCCCTTGGAAATTCACATTGACGATGAAACACAGAAATTGCGTCGGTATTTAATACGAAAAGCACAATGCCGACTTAGGTACAAGAAGATTAAATCTTCTCATTGTTTCTGGTTTTTTTGAGTTTTACCTTTGAGATCAGTATTAGATTTCGATGAAATACTGCAGCTTTACTCTATTCCTTGGCCCTTCACATTGACGATGAAACACTGAAATTGAGTCGGTATTTAATACAATAGGCAAAATCCCAACTTAGGTACAAGAAGAGTTAATCTTCTCATTGTTTATGGTTTGCTTTGACCGTTTCCTGGAAGATCAGTATTACATTCCGATGCACTACTGCGTGCTATTGATTAAGAAATTGCGTTATCGTCTTTCTAATTACTTCATGATCGTAGATACGATCATACCCGGTTGTGAAGTTATTGTTATGACAAAAAAATTTCCTAAGGGACCAGAAAGTTCTTAAGGGCGCAAAAACAACTGTAACATCACACAAAAGAGAAATTCAATATTAAAGCTGATGCAAGAAGACGATAAAACAGTTTTCTTTTTATCAATGTAACACGCACATTGGACTGCTGATCTTGGAGTCTGTAATATTAGCAAAATGCATAATTAAAATGAAAATAATACTGAGGAGATAATAGGAATGAGCACTGCTAAATGATTCAGTATTCCCAGAACAAATATTTATTATAACTAAAACATATATCGTACCTTAAGCTTAATACAACAATGACGGTAGATTTTTATGTCCGTATCATGTCCATTTAGCGCTCTTTTATATAGCCATTGTCTTCTTTGAGTCGCTCGTGCGTCGTCACGGTAAGTTATAACAGTTCTTTACACTTCACTCAACTCAGACATACACGTTTTTATACATTTAGTAAAAATTAGATCAGACTGCCACAAATCTGCGTCCGTCTTACTTCAGAAAAACAGTACAAGTCTTCTTAGCGCTCCAGGCTTCATTTTTTCTCCAGCGAACAAAATAGTGAAGGATCGTATATCTATCCGTACTTTTCTGTTTTTATTGCCGCTCAAAGACGACGAATTACATTATTTAGAAAATTCCACCGTCGCTATGCGACGCCTCATTATACATTAATCATTATTTACAAACAAGTATTTGCCTTCTGGCTGAAAGTATTAACTACTCGTATTTGCTGTTTTAATGAAGTCAAAAATAGCGAATATCTCAACTACTGGAGGCTTACTCTGTCCCTTGAACCCTCACATTGACGATGAAACTCAGATATAGCGTCGGGATTTAATACAAAAGGCACAATGCCGACTTAAGTACAACAAGAATAAGTCATCTCATTCTTTGTGGATTGCTTTGAGCGTTTCCTGGGAGATCAGTATTAGATTCCGGTGCACTACTGCAGCTTTACTCCAATCCTTGGACCTTCACATTGACGATGAAACATAGTAATTGCGTCGTTATTTAATACAAAAGGCACAAGGCCCACTAAATTACAAGTAAAGTAAATCTTCTCATTGTTTGTGGATTGCTTTGAGCGTTCCCTGGCAGATCAGTATTACATTCCGATGCACTACTGCAACCTTACTCTATCCCTTCGACCTTCACATTGACAATGAAACACAGAAATTGCGTCGGGATTAACTACAAAAGGCACAATGCCGACTTAAGTACAAGACGAGTAAATCTTATCACTGTTTGTGGTTTTCTTTGAGCGTTTCCGGCATGATCAGTGTTAGATTCCGATGCACTACTGGAGATTTACTCTATCCCTTGGACCTTCACATTGACGATGAAACACAGAGGGTGCGTCGGGAGTTAATCCAAAAGGCACAGAGCCGACTTAAGTACAAGAAGAGTAAATCTTCACAGTAGTGTGGTTTGCTTTGAGCGTTTCGTGGGAGGTCAGTATTAGATTCCGATGCACTTCTGCAGCTTAACTCTATTCCGTGGTCCTTCATATTGACGATGAATCACAGAAATTGCTTCGGGATTTAATACAAAAGTCACAATGCCGACTTAAGTACAATAAGAGTAAATCTTCTGATTGTTTGTGGTTTGCTTTGAGCGTTACCTGGGAGATAAGTATTAGATTACGATGCACTATGTGATGTTACAAAATAGAAGTGATGTTGCTATTCAATGGAAAGTTGGAAATTGAAAATTTAACTAACTGTTTTATCAATCACAATTGGCGTAAGAATCATGGATTGACCATTGTCATAAAATATTGCACTATGAGATGTGAATAGTTTTTACTTGCGGTTTCGCGTGGCTTGAGGCAGTCACAACTAGCGTGCTATTGATTAAGAAATTGCGTTATCGTCTTTCTAATTACTTCATGATCGTAGATACGATCATACCCGGTTGTGAAGTTATTGTTATGACAAAAAAATTTCCTAAGGGACCAGAAAGTTCTTAAGGGCGCAAAAACAACTGTAACATCACACAAAAGAGAAATTCAATATTAAAGCTGATGCAAGAAGACGATAAAACAGTTTTCTTTTTATCAATGTAACACGCACATTGGACTGCTGATCTTGGAGTCTGTAATATTAGCAAAATGCATAATTAAAATGAAAATAATACTGAGGAGATAATAGGAATGAGCACTGCTAAATGATTCAGTATTCCCAGAACAAATATTTATTATAACTAAAACATATATCGTACCTTAAGCTTAATACAACAATGACGGTAGATTTTTATGTCCGTATCATGTCCATTTAGCGCTCTTTTATATAGCCATTGTCTTCTTTGAGTCGCTCGTGCGTCGTCACGGTAAGTTATAACAGTTCTTTACACTTCACTCAACTCAGACATACACGTTTTTATACATTTAGTAAAAATTAGATCAGACTGCCACAAATCTGCGTCCGTCTTACTTCAGAAAAACAGTACAAGTCTTCTTAGCGCTCCAGGCTTCATTTGTTCTCCAGCGAACAAAATAGTGAAGGATCGTATATCTATCCGTACTTTTCTGTTTTTATTGCCGCTCAAAGACGACGAATTACATTATTTAGAAAATTCCACCGTCGCTATGCGACGCCTCATTGTACATTAATCATTATTTACAAACAAGTATTTGCCTTCTGGCTGAAAGTATTAACTACTCGTATTTGCTGTTTTAATGAAGTCAAAAATAGCGAATATCTCATTGCCTCCCATGAGGAGAGAGGGAATGCCGAAGGATTACCTCGATCCTCATGTCCTCATGAGATATTCGTGATTTTTGGTGTGACATTTACATAACGTTACTGGCGTACAAAGTACATAAATTGAAATCACATTTATAAACATATATCAGATATTTATCATTTTTCAAAATAAAGTTTTTCATTCTTTGTTCATCAGTCACTTCATTCCATAATACCAAGATTAACATTTATGTGCATATTTAAGTTTGGTCCATATTTGCTTATAACAATAAGTGAACGTTCATTTCGCACTTCATGGGATAGAATTCAGGAATTACTTTCTCTTGAGCTTAACAACTAATACATAAGTACAGTGAGTGCTTATTTTCACTAAACTAGAGTGGACAATGTTCGAGCATCTGTTGACTCCTTGTGGTTCAATTACAGTTTAATAACGTAGCACTACACTTCGTGATGCTTTCACTTTCTGTGTTAGCTGTCTACGGCGTTCATTATGCAGTACATCTGTCCTTTCCACTGTGGTGCCAGGAATTCAAGTGGCTTCCCGGGTTTTTATTTACAATATGAAACAGAAGAAGTGGAAAATTATTAGTATGACTTACAAGCTACTGGATACATTTGTTAAGGATCGGGACTGGTCTGGAGTTTAGGGTCTTCCTATAGTGCATATTCATTTTCTTTGTCCATCAAGAGACAGGATTATAATTCATTTTAGCAGTGTTCAGGAGTGCCGGTATTAATGGCTTTAAGGTCTGAGTAATCTAACAATCTACTTCTCACTCATCTTAACTTCAACTCAAGAAAATTGCTTAATTTACATATGAAAATGTAGTCACACAAGTGTACAAATGTCTTTCCTCCAGTATGTACGATGGAAGTCATGGCGGTTAGCAGTTTAAAGTTTGGATTGTTTCGTCACCCACACGTCAGCCACTCACAGCGGCTGCACAGTGTTGCGTGAGCTCCAATACTTAGTATCCGTTCGCGCTCAGGCTGTAACAGAGCTGCTGGTCGTAGATTGCTCCTTCTTTTTGTGAACTTCGTATCACACGAGTGCGTCGATACAAACACCTCGCGCGCGTTTTCCATCGGAGGAGCCAGACACTGAAGCTGCCTCCATACTTCTCTGTCAACTGCCTCCCATGAGGCTCACAGGTAAGTGACGACGAATGTTTTAGCTGTCGCTGCACTTAGAACAACACTGAACTTTGCGTTGCACCTGTTGTCGTAGCCTTGACTTCTTTTTACACTTGCAGTACAACACTACAACTATTATACAGTGAACAGTTACTTTTATTATGCACGTCGCACTTTAGTGTGCATCTTCACACCGCATTCGTGCTTAGTTCCTTCGCCGATAGAGTTCATTTACAAAACAACCAATTTTGCAGGTTTCCTCCATTGGTATAGAAAGACTTATATTCTACTATTTACAAAATATCACTTACGAGCTAATATTTACAATTAATGGTCACTCCTTTTGTTAAGTCCAATGAACAACTGCTTTATGAATGGACTCTTTATATCTCAAGATTTGCTTTCACTAGTGAACCTAAAAATATTCTTTCAAACTTTCTTTTAAGTGCTCATCTCCTCATTATGAAAACTACAGGTTTCGCAACACTCGTTGCATTTATTCTTTAGTGCACCCAAGATCATTTTCTACTGCCACGCAGCATATCTACTACTTAACGAGTACACATTTAACGCTGAATCTTTTTTTTTTCTTTTTGTGCTTGCCAAATTTTTTTTATATTTGAGGGCAGACTGGATAACAATAGTTCTCCCTCTTCGCTTCATGTACTCAGCAATCGTTCTCTGTTAAAAAAAAAATAGGGTAATGCGTGTCTACTATTTTTCGCATGAATGGAATTACCGACAGTTCACTGGGTTTACGCAACCGGTCCATAACAAACATTACCAAAGCTAGCGAAGTTCATCACGCTACGTGTCTCATTTCTCATAAGCACTGCTTTGCCCCGAAGCACACGTGCCTTTTACAAGTCGACCCTTGGTCTGTGTTAATGAACCAGGATCAAAAGGAACGGGCACAAGGAAAATGGATTTCATAAGAGGAGTGTCTTGCAATAAAATCTGCACGTAAATAAAATTATCATAATAAACATAGGCACATATATAAATTTCAACCTCTTTCATTACAGCATGCTTTGCTACTTCTACGTCTTACTCTGGTTATAGTCAGTATTAAGTTTAAATATCACTGCATTGCTTGTTCTTTAGATTAGCCTTCAATTAGGGTATTGAATGGTCGCTAGATTACACTACAAATCTTCTGAAGATCTTTACTTGAACTTATTTATGATACAGGGGGCTTGCTGTGTGGTTATTTAGTACCTCGATTCTACTGAAATCAATTCGTCAGCTAACATTCCTCATATACTCTTTACATTGGGCTCAGATCACAGGGAAATAGTTTACTTTCATAGCAGTTAGTGGCCTCGTGGAGTACTTACGCTACATTATTGATGCTTCATGGTTTGCCTCTATTTGTACTGTATTTCACCTAACTTAGTTTACTACAGCTTATTGTCTCCTTGCGTGAACACATGTGGGTTACCACTTGTTTTTCCATTTAACAGCACGCTTTAACTGAACTTTAAGCTATTTCTTCTATTCCTGTCCACTGTCTGGACTGTTTGAACATGTACCCTTTTTTTTAAGCAGGTAATTTGGGCTTTTACTACAGAACTTCAAGTACTTACATTACTAAAAATAAATCTATAAATATTCTTGTACCTTGAGAGAAGTGCTTATTTACGCATCCTCCTCCATTTCTCACCTTTACATATTTTATTTAGCTCCGGGCAATCACCTCGCAAGCACTTTTTTTCTTATTACTAACTTAAAATTAAATTGAAATTCTTGGTGCAACCTCAATTTCCTGCTTCAGCTTGTTGAAGAAATATCAGTTCATGTCCATAACTACAAACAATTTTTCCATACATAGCATTTAATACTTAAAGTTTACACGTAATAGCCGTTACCATGTAGTCAGTGCGCTGTTCAACACAATACTTATCATTAACAGTTCACACAAGGAAATTTCCAGTACGCAAGAGGCAGGAAACCGAAACAGATTCTATCTGCAGTTGAGGCTGTGTCTGTAAACTAACTCTCTGTTTCAATGGACCAATCGCTCCCGATATGGAGCAGCCCTGAATCGGCAATGATAAAACTTTTGAAACAGAAGACACCTGTCTGAAGAGACATGATGACATCACATTGATGTTTGCTCCTGTATCAACAATGGCTGTGACAGGAATGTTGGCAATAGAAATCTTAATCGAAGCCTGGACCTGTTCATCATAAATGTCATTAATGTCTTGAGCTTCTAGGTCAGGTGCAAGGTCATCTCGTAAGTCGGTCTCATGGTCGTACCGTATCGCATTAACATACTCAGAATCAGAGTATTCGTTAGTACCCCCACTGGAACCGGCAGCGACCTCTAGGAGGCTGAAAGGTGCTGCCTCTAATTTTCCGCAGGATGTTTAACCTGTTTGTAATTCATGGCCTTAAGTGTTTGTTCCGTTTCATATTGGTGCTGGTTATGTGGTACAAATGCCGGTGTAGAGGGGTAAAATCCACTGGGTGCATTCACTTGTGAATAAAATACTTGAGACGTCTGCTGTCGCCCGATCTTTTGGTTGCCGGCAGAATCATTTCCTTGTGAAGGAAAGTTCGCATTTGGTACCGTTTGAAAATTGTTCCGCGGTCCTCTATTCTGTGAAAAGTTGTTCTTATGTTGTGCTGGGTGGCCTCCGCCTTGCCCATGCCACTTGCTATATTTCGACCTATAACTTTGATTGTACACTGGCCCATTTGAAAAATTACCACTAGTTTGTGGACAATTTCCATACTGCTCAGGCGCAGAATTAAAGGGTGGGTTTCCGTACTGATGTTGTACCTGGTGGTTGTAAATTGGGTGGTATCTCTGCTGATTACTGTAATTGGTTTTCTGCTTCCATTTAAAGTTATTGCCATTTGCGTTTTCATAACGGCTGGCAGGTTGGTAACAGCGGTCGCAGTAGCTCGCTCTCTCCTTGGGCGCATTGTTGTCCGCGTGCGATGCATTCTGCTGGCTGCCAGGGAAGAATTTGCCGCTGCCAACCTTGGAGCGCACATCCTCGCTAATTAAATCTAAGGAATCCAGCACAGAAAGGAATACATCCGTGTCTTCTTCGGACACATTTACTAATTTCTCTCTAATAGACACAGGGAGTTTGCTTTTGAGAATCATAATTACGTCCTTGGAAGAAATCGGAGAATCCCAGAATTTAATTTTTGCTAGATACTTCTCAAAGTATCGCCGGAGACTTCCATGCTTCTCATTGAAAATTTCCGCACCATACACCTCCTTCCTTAATCTTTGCTGTACCCCATTACTCCAAAATTTTGCCAAGAACATTTTCTCAAACTCTTCATAATTCCTACACGTGTCTACCATTTCCGTTCCCCATAATGCTGCATCACCAGAAATAAAGCCAGTGACGAACTGAATATGCTGTCTGTCTGTCCAGCTCCTGGGAAATATGCCGGAAAAATTCTTTAGGAACACGATGGGGTGTTCCTCGCTTCTGCGGATGAAAAACAGGAAAAGTGCGATGCTTAATCACACTTTCCTCTTGCATTAAACTCACGATTGTGGGCGGATCATTTATTTTCCCTACTCGGGACTCAACAGGACTGTTGTTTTGCATGTAATCAGGCGGTGAACAATAAGGAGTTGACTGACATTCGTCACCGTCTAAAGAGTTGTTCCCTATAGTTTGCGTATGTGTGTGCGGATTTTCTACACAGTTTCTCAGCATTCTGACTTCGTCCACTACTTGCTGCTTCCACTCGGGAAGATCCCGTGTAAGTGTCCTCCGAATCTGTCCCAATTCAGAAACCACTGTGTCTCCAGACTTACCAGGAGCAGCTAAGATTTCATAAGTTACATCCTTGACAGTCTCCCTAAGCTCCTCCCTGACCTTCTTTTCGATAAAAATATCTTTACCCTTTATCCATTCACCGTAGTGTTCCGACAATGCCTCCGCGTGTGCTTTCACGGTGCTCTTAACCTGTTCTTCGATATTGATTGAGTCTATCTGCCTCGACAGATCCTCCACTACACCTTCAATGTCAGATACTGCATTTCTAACTGAGTTTATTTCTTTGGTAGCTGCCTGAATTTTTGTGTTTAATGTTCCAGATACTTCAGCTATTTCACTTTTCACCTGTTTCTGCATTTTCTGAATTTGATCACTGATCGTAGTTTGCACCTCACCCAAATGGGTATTTAATTCAGCCGTAATTTCTTTATGCAGATCTGTTTTGATTGTGCCTAGCTGTGTTTTTAATGATTCGCTTACAGCAGCTAATCGGGCGTTAACAGTCTCATTTTGTGTTTTTATAGTCTCATTTTGTGTTTTTACTGATTCGCTTACAGCATCTAATCGGGCGTTAACAGTCTCATTTTGTGTTTTTATAGTCTCATTTACTGCGTCAAACTGTTGTTTCAGCATTTCCATTAACGCACCGAGGTCATTTGTAGCTGCAGCGGGAAGAATTTGGACTTTAGGGTCACTTTCCCCTGTTACAGACATGGTTAGTTCAGTTTCCACACGGGAACCTACCGTTCGCGATCGTAAAGGGTATGGAATACTATTAACGCCTTCACTCCCGTCTCCTGTTGTCACCTGTCTCTGTTTACTATCTGCCATTTTCGTCAGTAAATCACGTGCTACGTAAGGCTTTCGTCGTTTGTCAGTGACGTGGTGAGTCCGCTAAGAGCACCACTCTCGCGTGAGCAACAAATGAAATTCTATCTTGCGAGAAGACAAGATGGAACCTAAACGTTTCAGACAAATGAATGAAGATGCTCTTCACTGCAAATTGCACACACTATCCACCATGTTGAAAATGTAATACAGGTATACTAACAATGGGGAGAAATAATTTCTATTATCAGACTACGAAGAATTTTACTTTGAAAGATAAAATAAAGCAGATTTTCTATAGCGGGAAGGAGATAGAAAGGATGTGGATCGACTTGGAAAAGCAACGTTGCTACTGAAGCACTACACTGCGTATGCAAAATTCTGACTTACTTTTTGATGGCTTGGTTTGCACTAGGTTGTCTCAGCAAATTCGCGTCTCTTTTCTTTTCCTTTCCCTCGATAATTAAACTGCGTTATCGACCAGCATATTTTACGTCATTCTCACAGAGAGATGATGTGTACATGAAACGACAGAACATTTATTAACACAAGCACATAGAAAATTTTCCAAGAATTTGAACTAATTTTTGGTCAAGTCCCTGTTCGGGCGCCAAGTGTGATGTTACAAAATAGAAGTGATGTTGCTATTCAATGGAAAGTTGGAAATTGAAAATTTAACTAACTGTTTTATCAATCACAATTGGCGTAAGAATCATGGATTGACCATTGTCATAAAATATTGCACTATGAGATGTGAATAGTTTTTACTTGCGGTTTCGCGTGGCTTGAGGCAGTCACAACTAGCGTGCTATTGATTAAGAAATTGCGTTATCGTCTTTCTAATTACTTCATGATCGTAGATACGATCATACCCGGTTGTGAAGTTATTGTTATGACAAAAAAATTTCCTAAGGGACCAGAAAGTTCTTAAGGGCGCAAAAACAACTGTAACATCACACAAAAGAGAAATTCAATATTAAAGCTGATGCAAGAAGACGATAAAACAGTTTTCTTTTTATCAATGTAACACGCACATTGGACTGCTGATCTTGGAGTCTGTAATATTAGCAAAATGCATAATTAAAATGAAAATAATACTGAGGAGATAATAGGAATGAGCACTGCTAAATGATTCAGTATTCCCAGAACAAATATTTATTATAACTAAAACATATATCGTACCTTAAGCTTAATACAACAATGACGGTAGATTTTTATGTCCGTATCATGTCCATTTAGCGCTCTTTTATATAGCCATTGTCTTCTTTGAGTCGCTCGTGCGTCGTCACGGTAAGTTATAACAGTTCTTTACACTTCACTCAACTCAGACATACACGTTTTTATACATTTAGTAAAAATTAGATCAGACTGCCACAAATCTGCGTCCGTCTTACTTCAGAAAAACAGTACAAGTCTTCTTAGCGCTCCAGGCTTCATTTGTTCTCCAGCGAACAAAATAGTGAAGGATCGTATATCTATCCGTACTTTTCTGTTTTTATTGCCGCTCAAAGACGACGAATTACATTATTTAGAAAATTCCACCGTCGCTATGCGACGCCTCATTATACATTAATCATTATTTACAAACAAGTATTTGCCTTCTGGCTGAAAGTATTAACTACTCGTATTTGCTGTTTTAATGAAGTCAAAAATAGCGAATATCTCAACTACTGGAGGCTTACTCTGTCCCTTGAACCCTCACATTGACGATGAAACTCAGATATAGCGTCGGGATTTAATACAAAAGGCAGAAAGCCGACTTAAGTACAACAAGAATAAATCATCTCATTCTTTGTGGATTGCTTTGAGCGTTTCCTGGGAGATCAGTATTAGATTCCGGTGCACTACTGCAGCTTTACTCCAATCCTTGGACCTTCACATTGACGATGAAACATAGTAATTGCGTCGTTATTTAATACTAAAGGCTCAAGGCCGACTAAAATAGAAGAAAAGTAAATCTTCTCATTGTTTGTGGTTTGTTTTCAGCATTCCCTGGCAGATCAGTATTACATTCCAATGCACTACTGCAACGTTAGTCGATCCCTTCGACCTTCACATTGACAATGAAACACAGAAATTTCGTCAGGATTTAATATAAATGGCACAATGCCGACTTAAGTGCAAGAAGAGTTAATCACCTCATTGGTGGTGGTTTCCTTTGAGCGTTTCCCGGCAGATCAGTGTTAGATTCCGATGCACTGCTGGAGCTTTACTCTATCCCTTGGTCCTTCACATTGACGGTGTAACACAGAAGTTGCGTCAAAATTTAATACAAAAGGCACAGAGCCGACTTACGTACAAGAAGAGTAAATCTTCACATTATTTGTGGTTTGCTTTGAGCGTTTCCTGGGCGATCAGTATTAGATTCCGATGCACAACTGGTGCTTTACTCTCTCCCCTGGACTTCACATTGACGATGAAACACTGAAATATCGTCGGGATTTAATACAAAAGGCACAATGTCGACTTAGGTACAAGAAGAGTAAATCTTTTCATTGATTCTGGTTTGATTTGAGCGTTTCCTGGGAAATCAGTATTAGAATCCGATGCACTACTGCGGCTTTTCTCTCTCCCTTGGACCTTCACATTGACGATGATACTTAGAAATTGCGTCGGGATTTAAAACAAAGGGCACAATGCCGATTTAAGTAAAAGAAGAGTAATTTTTCTCATTGTTTGTGGTTTGCTTTGTTCATTTCCTAGGAGTTCAGTAATACATTCCGATGCTCTACTGCAGTTTTGCTCTATCCCTTGGACCTTCACATTGACGACAAGACACAAAAATTTCGCAGGGATATAATACAAAAGGCACAATGCCATTTTAAGTACAAGAAGGGCAAATCTTATAATTGTTTGTGGTTTGCTTTCAGCGTTTCCTCGGAGATCAGTGTTACATTCCGATGCACTACTGGAGCTTTACTCTATCCCTCGGACCTTCACATTCTGGATGAAACACAGAAATTTGTTCGGGATTTCATACAAAAGGCACAACGCCGTCTTAAGTACAAGAATAGTAAATCTTTTTGTGGTTTGCTTTGAGCGTTTCCTGGGAGATCAGTATTAGATTCCGATGCACTTCTGCAGCTTTACTCTATCTCTTGGACCTTCATATTGACGATGAAACATAAAATTGCATCTGGATTTAATACAAAAGGCACAATGCCGACTTATTTACAAGAAGAGTAAATGTTCCCATTGTTCGTGATTTGCTTTGTGCGTTTCCTGGGACATCAGTATTAGATTCCGATGCACTACTGCAGTTTTACTCTTTCCCTTGGACCGTCACATTGACGATGAGACACAGTAATTTCGCCGGGATATAATTCAAAAGGCACAACGAGGACTTCAGTGCAAGAAGAGTATATCTTCCCATTGTTTATTGTTTGTTTGAGCGTTTCCTGGGAGATCAGTGTTAGATTCCGATGCACTACTGTAGCTTTCACTATTCCTTGGAACTTCACATTGACGATCATACACAGTAATATCGTCGTGATTTAATACAAAAGGCACAATGCCGCTTTAAGTACAGGAAAAGTAAATCTTTTTTTTGTTTGTCGTTTGGTTTGATCGTTTCCTGGGCTATAAGTGTTAGTTTCCCATGCACTACAGCAGCTTTACTCTATCCCTTGGACCTTCACATTGACGATGAAACACAGAAATTGCATCGGGATTTAATATAAAATGAACATTAATGACTTAAGTGCAAGAGGAGTAAATCATCTCATTGTTTGTGGTTTGCTATGAGCGTTCCCTGGGAGATCAGTGTTAGATTCCGATGCTCTACTGGAGCCTTACTCTACCCCTTGGAATTTCACATTGACGACGAAACACAGAAATATCGTCGGGATTTAATACAAAAGGCACAATGTCGACTTAAGTACAAGAAGAGTAAATCTTTTCATTGATTCTGGTTTGCTTTGAGCGTGTCCTGGGAGATCAGTATTAGAATCCGATGCACTACTGGAGCTCTACTCTATCCCTTGAACCTTCACATTGACGATGAAACACAGATATTGCGTCGGGATTTAATACAAAAGGCACAATGCCGACTTATATGCAAGAACAGTAAATCCTCTCATTGTTTGTGGTTTGATTTGAGCGTTCCCCGATAGATCAGTATTGCATTCCGATGCACTACTGCAGTTTTACTGTATCCCTTGGACATTTACATTGACGATGAGACTCAGTAATTACGCCGGAATGTAATACAAAAGGCACAATGCAGACTTATATGCAAGAACAGTAAATCCTCTCATTGTTTGTGGTTTGATTTGAGCGTTTCCTGGGAGATCAGTGTTCGATTCCGATGCACGTCTGCAGCTTTACTGTATCCTTTGGACTTTCACATTGACGATGAAACACAGAAGTCTAATACTGATCCCACAGGAAACGCTAATAAAAAAAAAACAATGAGAAGATTTGCTCTTCTTGTACTTAAGTCGGCATTGTGACTTTGTATGAAATACCGACGCAATTTCTATGTTTTATCATCAATGAGAAGGTCCAAGGGATAGAGTAAAGCTCCTGTAGTGCATCGGAATCTAACACTGATCTCCCAGGAAACGCTCAAAGGAAACCACAAACAATGGAAAGATTTACTCCTCTTGTACTTAGGTCTTCGTTGTGCCTTTTGTATTAAATCCCGATGCAATTTCTGTGTTTCGTAGTCAATGTGAAGCTCCAGGGGATAGAGTAAAGCTCCAGTAGTGCATCGGAATCTAAAACTGATCTCCCAGGAAAAGCTCAAAGAAAACCAGAATCAATGAAAGATTTACTCTTCTTGTACTGAAGTCGACATTCTGCTTTTTGTATTAAATCCCGACAATATTTCTGTGTATCATCGTCAATTCGAAGTTCCAAGAGATAGAGTAAAGCTTCAGTACTGCATCGGAATCTATTAATGATCTCCCAGGAATCGCTCAAAGCAAACCACGAACAATGAGAAGATATACTCTTTTGTACATAAGTCGGCATTGTGCTTTTTGTATTATATCCCGACGCAATTTCTGTGTTTCATCGTCAATGTGATAGTCCAAGGGGTAAAGTAAAGCTGCAGTAGTGCATCGGAATCTAAAACTGATCGCCCAGGAAACGCTAAAAGCAAACCAGAATCAATGAAAGGATATACTCTTCCTGTACTTAAGTCGACATTGTGCATTTTGTATTAAATCACGACGATATTTCTGTGTTTCATCGTCAATGTGAAGTTCCAAGGGATAGAGTAAGGCTGCAGTAGGGCCACGGAATCTAATACAGATCGCCCAGGAAACGCTCAAAGCAAACCACGAACAATGAGAAGATTTACTCTTCTTGTACCTAACTCGGCATTGTGCCTTTCGTATTAAATCCAGACGCAATTACTGCGATTCATCGTCAATATGAACGTCCAAGGGATAGAGTAAAGCTGCAGTAGTGCAACGGAATGTAATAGTGAACTCCCAGGAGAAGCTCAAAGCACATCACAACAAATGAGATGATTTACTCTTCTTGTACTTAAGACGGCATTGTGCCTTTTGGTATTAAATCCCGACGCAATTTCTGTGTTTCATCGTCAATCAGAAGGTAAAAGGGATAGAGTAAAGCTGCATTAGTGCATCGGAATCGAATAGTGATCTCCCAGGAAACGCTCCAAGAAAACCACAAACAATGCCAAGATTTATTTTCTTGTACATAAGTCGGTATTATGCCTCTTGTATGAAATCCCGATTCTATTTCTGTGATTCATCGTCAATGTGAAGGTCCAAGGGATAGAGTAAAGCTGCAGTAGTGCATCGGAATCTAATACTGATCTCCCAGGAAACACGCAAAGCAAACCACAAACAATGAGAAGACTTACTCTTCTTGTACTTAAGTCGGCATTGTGCGTTTTGTATTGAATCCCGACGCTATTTTTGTGTTTCATCGTCAATGTGAAGGTCCAAAGGAAAGAGTTAAGCTGCAGTAGCGCATCAGAATCTAATACTGATCTCCCAGGAAACGCTCAAAGCAAACCACAAACAATGGGAAGTTTTACTCTTCTTGTACTTAAGTCGGCATTGTGCCTTTTGTATTATATCCCGGCGAAATTTCTGATTTTCATCATCAATGTGAAGCCTCAAGGGATAGAGAAAAACTGCAGTAGTGCATCGAAATCAATTACTTATCTCCCAGGAATCGCTCAAAGCAAACCTCAAACAATGAGAAGAATTACTATCCCTGTACTTAAGTCGGCATTGTGCCTTTTGTATTAATTCCCGACGCAACTTCTGTCTTTCATCGTGAATGCGAAGGTCCAAGTGATAGATTAAAGCTGTAGTAGAGCATCGGATTCTAATACTGACTTCCTAGGAAACGCCAAAAGCAAACCACAATCAATGAAAGGATTTACTCTTCTTGAACTTAAGTCGTCATTGTGCCTTTTGTATCATATCCCGGCGATATTTCTGTGTCTCATCGTCAATGTAAAGTTCCGAGGGATAGAGTAAAACTGCAGTAGTGCGTCGGAATACAATACTGAGCTTCCAGGGAACGCTCAAAACAAACAACAATCAATGAGAAGTTTTACCCTTCTTGTACTTAAGTCGGCATTGTGCCTTTTGTATTAAATCCTGACGCAATTTCTGTGTCTCATCGTCAATGTGAAGGTCCAACGGATAGGGTAAAGTTGCAATTGTGCATAGGAATCTAATACTGAAATCCCAGGAAACGCTCAAAGTAAACCAAAAACCATGAGGAGATTTACTCTTCATGTACTTACGTCGGCATTGTGCCTTTTGTATTAAATCCCGAAGGAATTTCTGTGTTTCAACGTCAATGTGAAGGTCCAAGGGATAGAGTAAAGCTGCAGCAGTGCATTGGAAAGTAATACTGAACTCCCAGGAAACGCTCAAAACAAACCACAAATAATGAGAAGATTTACTCTTCTTGTACTTATGTCGGCATTGTGCCTTTTGTATTGAATCCCGACGCAATTTCTGTGTTTCATCGTCAATGTGACGGCCCAAGGGAAAGAGTAAAACTGCAGTAGTGCATCGGAATATAATACTGAACTCCCAGGAAACGCTCAAAGCAAACCACAAACAATGAGAAGATTTACCCTTCTTGTACTTAAGTCGGCATTGTGCTTTTTGTTATTTATCACGACGTAATTTCTGTGTTTCATCGTCAATGTGAAGATCCATGGGGTAGAGTAAAGCTGCAGTAGTGCATTGGATTCGAATACTGATCTCCCAGGAAACGCTCAAAGCAAACCTGAATCAATGAAAGAATTTACTCTTCTTGTACTTAAGTCGACATTCTGCCTTCTGTATTAAATCCTGACGATATTTCTGTGTTTCATCGTCAATGTGAAGTTGCCAGGGATAGAGTAAAGCTGCAGTAGTGCATCGGACTCTAGTACTGATCTCCCAGGAAACGCTCAATGTAAGCAACGAACAAAGAGAAGATTTAACCTTCCTGAACTTAAGTCGGCATTGTGCATTTTTTATTAAGTCCCGAAGCAATTTCTGTGTTTCATCGTTAATGTGAAGGTAAAAGGGATAGAGCAAAGCTCCAGTAGTCCATCGGAATCTAACTCTGACCCCCCAGGAAACGCTCAAAGCAAACCACAAACAATGAGATGATCTACTCTTCTTGCACTTATGTCGGCATTGTGCTTTTTATAATAAATCCCGAAGCAATTTGTGTGTTTCATCGTCAATGTGATGGTCCATGGGATAGAGTAAAGGTGCAGTAGTGCATCGGAAACTAATTCTTATCTCCCAGGAGACGCTCAAAGCAAACCAGAAGCAATGAGAAGATTTACTGCAGCTTTACTCTATCCCTTGGACCTTCACATTGACAATGAAACACAGAGATTGCGTCGGGATTTAATACAAAGAGCACAATGCCGACTTAAGTACAAGAAGAGTAAATGATCTCATTGTTTAAGGTGTGTTTTGAGTGTTTCCTAGGAGATCACTATTAGATTCCGATGCACTACCGCAGCATTACTCAATCCCTAGGACCTTCACATTGGCGATGAAACACAGAAATCGCGTCGGGAATTAATACAAATGGCACAATGCCAACTTAGGTACAAGAAGAGTAAATCATCTCATTGTCTGGGGTTTGCATATATCGTTTCCTGGGACATCAATATTAGATTCCGATGCACTACTGCAGCTTTACTCTATCCCTTGGACCTTCACATTGACGATGAAACACAAATATTGCGTCGGGGTTTAATACAAAAGGCACAATGCCGACTTAAGTACAAGAAGAGTACATCTTCTCTTTGTTTGTGGTTTGCTTTTTGCGTTTATTCGGAGATCAGTATTAGATTCCGATGCACTACTGCAGCATTATTTCATTCCTGAGACCTTTACATTGACGATGAAACAAAGAAATTGCGTCGGTGTTTAATACAATTGGCACAATGCCACTTAAGTACAAGAAGAGTAAACCTTCTCATTGTTTCCGGTTCATTTCAGCGTTTCCTGGGGGATCAGTATAAGACTCCGATGCACTTCTGCAGCTTTACTCTATCCCTTGGACCTTCACATTGAAGATGAAGCACAAATATTGCGTCGGGATTTAATACAAAAGGCACAATGGAGACTCAAGTACAAAAGGAGTACATCTTTTCATTGTTTGTGGTTCGCTTTGAGCGTTTCCTGGGAGATCAGTATTAGATTCCGATGCACTACTGCAGCCTTCCTTATCACTTGGACCTTCACATTGCCGATGAAACACAGAAATTGCGTCGGTATTTAATACAAAAGGCACAATGCCGACTTAAGTTCAAGATCAGTAAATCTTGTCGTTGTTTGTGATTTGGTTTGGGCGTTCCCTGGGAGATAAGTATTAGATTCCGATGCACTACTGGAGCATTACTCTATCCCTTGGAAATTCACATTGACGATGAAACACAGAAATTGCGTCGGTATTTAATACGAAAAGCACAATGCCGACTTAGGTACAAGAAGATTAAATCTTCTCATTGTTTCTGGTTTTTTTGAGTTTTACCTTTGAGATCAGTATTAGATTTCGATGAAATACTGCAGCTTTACTCTATTCCTTGGCCCTTCACATTGACGATGAAACACTGAAATTGAGTCGGTATTTAATACAATAGGCAAAATCCCAACTTAGGTACAAGAAGAGTTAATCTTCTCATTGTTTATGGTTTGCTTTGACCGTTTCCTGGAAGATCAGTATTACATTCCGATGCACTACTGCGGCTTTACCCTATCCCTTGGAGATTCACAATGACGGTGTACACAGATATTGCGTCGTGATTTATTACAAAAGGCATGATGCCGACTTAAGTACAAGAAGAGTAAATCTTCTCAGTGTTTGTGGTTTCCTTTGAGCGTTTCCTGGAAGATCAGTATTAGATTCCGATGCACTACTGCTGCTTTATTTTATCCCTTGGACCTGGATATTGACGATGAAACACAGATATAACGTCGGGATTTAATACAAAACGCACAATGCCCACTTAGGTATAAGAAGAGCAAATCTTCTCATTGTTTGTGGTTTGCCTTAAGTGTTTCCTGGGGGATCAATACTAGATTCTGATGCATACAGCAGCTTTAGTCAATCCCTTGATCTTCACATTGAAGATGAAACACAGAAATTGCGTCGGGATTTAATACGAAAAGCACAATGCCGACTGAAGTACAACAAGAGTTAATCTTCTCATTGTTTGTGGTTTGTTTGAGCGTTTCCTGGGACATCAGTATTAGATTTCGATGCACTACTGCAGCTTTACTCAATCCCTTGGACCTTCACATTGAAGATGAAACACAGAAATTGCGTCGGGATTTAATACAAAAGGCACAATGATGACTTAAGGACAAGAAGACTATAGCTTCTACTTGTTTGTGGTTTGCTCTGAGCTTTTTTTGGGAGATCAGTATTAGATTCAGATGCACTACAGCAGCTTTAGTCTATCCGTTGGATCTTCACATTGACGATGAAACACCGAAATTGCGTCGGGATTTAATCCAAATTTCACAATGGCACATAAGTAGAAGAAGAGTAAATCTTCCCATTGTTTGTGGTTCCTTTGAGCGTTTCCTGGGGGATAAGTAATATACTCCGATGCTCTACTGCAGCTTTACTCTGTCCCTTGGACATTCACATTGAAGATGAAACACAGAAATTCGTCGGGATTTAATACAAAAGGCACAATGCCCACTTAAGAGCTAGAAGAGTAAATCTCCTCATTGTTTCTGGATTGTTTTGTGCGTTTCCTGATAGATCCGTGTTAGATTCCGATGCACTACTGCAACTTTACTCTATCCCTTGGACCTTCAAATTGATGATGAAACATAGAAATTGCGTCGGGATTTAATACAAAATGCACAGTGCCGACTTAGGTACGGGATGAGCACATCTTCTCATTGTTTCTGGATTGCTTTGTGCGTTTCCTGATAGATCCGTATTAGATTCCGATGCACTACTGCAGCTTTACTCTATCCCTTGGACCTTCACATTGAAGATGAAACACAGAAATTACGTCGGGATTTAATACAAAAGGCACAATGCCCACTTAAGTACAAGAATAGTAAACCTTCTCATTGTTTCTGGATTGCTTTGTGCTTTTCCTGATAGATCCGTATTAGATTCCGATGCACTACTGTTGCGTTACTCTATCCCTTGGACCTTCCAATTGACGATGAAACATTGAAATTGCGTCAGGATTTTGTACAAAGGGCACAATGCGCGACTTAAGTACAAGAACAGTAAATCTTCTCATTGTTTGTGGTTTGGTTTGAGCGTCTCCTGGGAGATAAGTATTCGATTCCGATGCACTACTGGAGCATTACTCTATTCCTTGGACCCTCACATTGACGATGAAACACAGAAATAGCGTCGGGATTTAATACGAAAGGCACAATGCCGACTGAAGTAAAACAAGAGTTAATCTTCTCATTGTTTGTGGTTTGATTGAGCGTTTCCTGGGAGATCTGTATTAGATTCCGATGCACTACTACAGCTTTACTCAATCCCTTGGACCTTCACATTGACGATGAAATACAGAAATTGCGTCGGGACTTAATACAAAAGGCACAATGCCGACTTAAGTACAAGAACAGTAAATCTTCTCATTGTTTGTGGTTTGCATTGAGCGTTTCGTGGGAGTTCTGTATTCGATTCCGATGCACTACTGCAGCTCTACTCTATCCCTTGGACCTTCACACTGACGATGAACACAAAAATTGCGTCGGGAATTAATACAAAAGTCACAATTTCGACTTAAGTACAAGAAGAATAAATCTTCTCATTGTTTGTGGTTTGCTTTGAGCGTTTCCTTGGAGATCAGTATTAGATTCCGATGCACTACTGCAGCTTTACTCTGTCCCTTGGACCTTCACATTGAAGATGAAACACAGATATTCGTTGGGATTTAATACAAAAGGCACAATGCCCACTTAAGAGCTAGAAGAGTAAATCTCCTCATTGTTTCTGGATTGTTTTGTGCGTTTCCTGATAGATCCGTGTTAGATTCCGATGCACTACTGCAACTTTACTCTATCCCTTGGACCTTCAAATTGACGATGAAACATAGAAATTGCGTCGGGATTTAATACAAAATGCACAGTGCCGACTTAGGTACGAGATGAGTACATCTTCTCATTGTTTCTGGATTGCTTTGTGCGTTTCCTGATAGATCCGTATTAGATTCCGATGCACTACTGCAGCTTTACTCTATCCCTTGGACCTTCACATTGAAGATGAAACACAGAAATTACGTCGGGATTTAATACAAAAGGCACAATGCCCACTTAAGTACAAGAATAGTAAACCTTCTCATTGTTTCTGGATTGCTTTGTGCGTTTCCTGATAGATCCGTATTAGATTCCGATGCACTACTGTTGCGTTACTCTATCCCTTGGACCTTCCAATTGACGATGAAACATTGAAATTGCGTCAGGATTTTATACAAAAGGCACAATGCGCGACTTAAGTACAAGAACAGTAAATCTTCTCATTGTTTGTGGTTTGGTTTGAGCGTCTCCTGGGAGATAAGTATTCGATTCCGATGCACTACTGGAGCATTACTCTATTCCTTGGACCCTCACATTGACGATGAAACACAGATACAGCGTCGGGATTTAATACGAAAGGCACAATGCCGACTGAAGTAAAACAAGAGTTAATCTTCTCATTGTTTGTGGTTTGATTGAGCGTTTCCTGGGAGATCTGTATTAGATTCCGATGCACTACTACAGCTTTACTCAATCCCTTGGACCTTCACATTGACGATGAAATACAGAAATTGCGTCGGGACTTAATACAAAAGGCACAATGCCGACTTCAGTACAAGAACAGTAAATCTTCTCATTGTTTGTGGTTTGCATTGAGCGTTTCGTGGGAGTTCTGTATTCGATTCCGATGCACTACTGCAGCTCTACTCTATCCCTTGGACCTTCACATGGACGATGAACACAAAAATTGCGTCGGGAATTAATACAAAAGTCTCAATGCCGACTTAAGTACACGAAGAATAAATCTTCTCATTGTTTGTGGTTTGCTTTGAGCGTTTCCTTGGAGATCAGTATTAGATTCCGATGCACTACTGCAGCTTTACTCTGTCCCTTGGACCTTCACATTGAAGATGAAACACAGAAATTCGTCGGGATTTAATACAAAAGGCACAATGCCCACTTAAGAGCTAGAAGAGTAAATCTCCTCATTGTTTCTGGATTGTTTTGTGCGTTTCCTGATAGATTCGTGTTAGATTCCGATGCACTACTGCAACTTTACTCTATCCCTTGGACCTTCAAATTGACGATGAAAAATAGAAATTGCGTCGGGATTTAATACAAAATGCACAGTGCCGACTTAGGTACGAGATGAGTACATCTTCTCATTGTTTCTGGATTGCTTTGTGCGTTTCCTGATAGATCCGTATTAGATTCCGATGCACTACTGCAGCTTTACTCTATCCCTTGGACCTTCACATTGAAGATGAAACACAGAAATTACGTCGGGATTTAATACAAAAGGCACAATGCCCACTTAAGTACAAGAATAGTAAACCTTCTCATTGTTTCTGGATTGCTTTGTGCGTTTCCTGATAGATCCGTATTAGATTCCGATGCACTACTGTTGCGTTACTCTATCCCTTGGACCTTCCAATTGACGATGAAACATTGAAATTGCGTCAGGATTTTATACAAAAGGCACAATGCGCGACTTAAGTACAAGAACAGTAAATCTTCTCATTGTTTGTGGTTTGGTTTGAGCGTCTCCTGGGAGATAAGTATTCGATTCCGATGCACTACTGGAGCATTACTCTATTCCTTGGACCCTCACATTGACGATGAAACACAGAAATAGCGTCGGGATTTAATACGAAAGGCACAATGCCGACTGAAGTAAAACAAGAGTTAATCTTCTCATTGTTTGTGGTTTGATTGAGCGTTTCCTGGGAGATCTGTATTAGATTCCGATGCACTACTACAGCTTTACTCAATCCCTTGGACCTTCACATTGACGATGAAATACAGAAATTGCGTCGGGACTTAATACAAAAGGCACAATGCCGACTTCAGTACAAGAACAGTAAATCTTCTCATTGTTTGTGGTTTGCATTGAGCGTTTCGTGGGAGGTCTGTATTCGATTCCGATGCACTACTGCAGCTCTACTCTATCCCTTGGACCTTCACATTGACGATGAACACAAAAATTGCGTCGGGAATTAATACAAAAGTCACAATGCCGACTTAAGTACACGAAGAATAAATCTTCTCATTGTTTGTGGTTTGCTTTGAGCGTTTCCTTGGAGATCAGTATTAGATTCCGATGCACTACTGCAGCTTTACTCTGTCCCTTGGACCTTCACATTGAAGATGAAACACAGAAATTCGTCAGGATTTAATACAAAAGGCACAATGCCGACTTAAGTACAATAAGAGTAAATCTTCTGATTGTTTGTGGTTTGCTTTGAGCGTTACCTGGGAGATAAGTATTAGATTACGATGCACTATGTGATGTTACAAAATAGAAGTGATGTTGCTATTCAATGGAAAGTTGGAAATTGAAAATTTAACTAACTGTTTTATCAATCACAATTGGCGTAAGAATCATGGATTGACCATTGTCATAAAATATTGCACTATGAGATGTGAATAGTTTTTACTTGCGGTTTCGCGTGGCTTGAGGCAGTCACAACTAGCGTGCTATTGATTAAGAAATTGCGTTATCGTCTTTCTAATTACTTCATGATCGTAGATACGATCATACCCGGTTGTGAAGTTATTGTTATGACAAAAAAATTTCCTAAGGGACCAGAAAGTTCTTAAGGGCGCAAAAACAACTGTAACATCACACAAAAGAGAAATTCAATATTAAAGCTGATGCAAGAAGACGATAAAACAGTTTTCTTTTTATCAATGTAACACGCACATTGGACTGCTGATCTTGGAGTCTGTAATATTAGCAAAATGCATAATTAAAATGAAAATAATACTGAGGAGATAATAGGAATGAGCACTGCTAAATGATTCAGTATTCCCAGAACAAATATTTATTATAACTAAAACATATATCGTACCTTAAGCTTAATACAACAATGACGGTAGATTTTTATGTCCGTATCATGTCCATTTAGCGCTCTTTTATATAGCCATTGTCTTCTTTGAGTCGCTCGTGCGTCGTCACGGTAAGTTATAACAGTTCTTTACACTTCACTCAACTCAGACATACACGTTTTTATACATTTAGTAAAAATTAGATCAGACTGCCACAAATCTGCGTCCGTCTTACTTCAGAAAAACAGTACAAGTCTTCTTAGCGCTCCAGGCTTCATTTGTTCTCCAGCGAACAAAATAGTGAAGGATCGTATATCTATCCGTACTTTTCTGTTTTTATTGCCGCTCAAAGACGACGAATTACATTATTTAGAAAATTCCACCGTCGCTATGCGACGCCTCATTGTACATTAATCATTATTTACAAACAAGTATTTGCCTTCTGGCTGAAAGTATTAACTACTCGTATTTGCTGTTTTAATGAAGTCAAAAATAGCGAATATCTCATTGCCTCCCATGAGGAGAGAGGGAATGCCGAAGGATTACCTCGATCCTCATGTCCTCATGAGATATTCGTGATTTTTGGTGTGACATTTACATAACGTTACTGGCGTACAAAGTACATAAATTGAAATCACATTTATAAACATATATCAGATATTTATCATTTTTCAAAATAAAGTTTTTCATTCTTTGTTCATCAGTCACTTCATTCCATAATACCAAGATTAACATTTATGTGCATATTTAAGTTTGGTCCATATTTGCTTATAACAATAAGTGAACGTTCATTTCGCACTTCATGGGATAGAATTCAGGAATTACTTTCTCTTGAGCTTAACAACTAATACATAAGTACAGTGAGTGCTTATTTTCACTAAACTAGAGTGGACAATGTTCGAGCATCTGTTGACTCCTTGTGGTTCAATTACAGTTTAATAACGTAGCACTACACTTCGTGATGCTTTCACTTTCTGTGTTAGCTGTCTACGGCGTTCATTATGCAGTACATCTGTCCTTTCCACTGTGGTGCCAGGAATTCAAGTGGCTTCCCGGGTTTTTATTTACAATATGAAACAGAAGAAGTGGAAAATTATTAGTATGACTTACAAGCTACTGGATACATTTGTTAAGGATCGGGACTGGTCTGGAGTTTAGGGTCTTCCTATAGTGCATATTCATTTTCTTTGTCCATCAAGAGACAGGATTATAATTCATTTTAGCAGTGTTCAGGAGTGCCGGTATTAATGGCTTTAAGGTCTGAGTAATCTAACAATCTACTTCTCACTCATCTTAACTTCAACTCAAGAAAATTGCTTAATTTACATATGAAAATGTAGTCACACAAGTGTACAAATGTCTTTCCTCCAGTATGTACGATGGAAGTCATGGCGGTTAGCAGTTTAAAGTTTGGATTGTTTCGTCACCCACACGTCAGCCACTCACAGCGGCTGCACAGTGTTGCGTGAGCTCCAATACTTAGTATCCGTTCGCGCTCAGGCTGTAACAGAGCTGCTGGTCGTAGATTGCTCCTTCTTTTTGTGAACTTCGTATCACACGAGTGCGTCGATACAAACACCTCGCGCGCGTTTTCCATCGGAGGAGCCAGACACTGAAGCTGCCTCCATACTTCTCTGTCAACTGCCTCCCATGAGGCTCACAGGTAAGTGACGACGAATGTTTTAGCTGTCGCTGCACTTAGAACAACACTGAACTTTGCGTTGCACCTGTTGTCGTAGCCTTGACTTCTTTTTACACTTGCAGTACAACACTACAACTATTATACAGTGAACAGTTACTTTTATTATGCACGTCGCACTTTAGTGTGCATCTTCACACCGCATTCGTGCTTAGTTCCTTCGCCGATAGAGTTCATTTACAAAACAACCAATTTTGCAGGTTTCCTCCATTGGTATAGAAAGACTTATATTCTACTATTTACAAAATATCACTTACGAGCTAATATTTACAATTAATGGTCACTCCTTTTGTTAAGTCCAATGAACAACTGCTTTATGAATGGACTCTTTATATCTCAAGATTTGCTTTCACTAGTGAACCTAAAAATATTCTTTCAAACTTTCTTTTAAGTGCTCATCTCCTCATTATGAAAACTACAGGTTTCGCAACACTCGTTGCATTTATTCTTTAGTGCACCCAAGATCATTTTCTACTGCCACGCAGCATATCTACTACTTAACGAGTACACATTTAACGCTGAATCTTTTTTTTTTCTTTTTGTGCTTGCCAAATTTTTTTTATATTTGAGGGCAGACTGGATAACAATAGTTCTCCCTCTTCGCTTCATGTACTCAGCAATCGTTCTCTGTTAAAAAAAAAATAGGGTAATGCGTGTCTACTATTTTTCGCATGAATGGAATTACCGACAGTTCACTGGGTTTACGCAACCGGTCCATAACAAACATTACCAAAGCTAGCGAAGTTCATCACGCTACGTGTCTCATTTCTCATAAGCACTGCTTTGCCCCGAAGCACACGTGCCTTTTACAAGTCGACCCTTGGTCTGTGTTAATGAACCAGGATCAAAAGGAACGGGCACAAGGAAAATGGATTTCATAAGAGGAGTGTCTTGCAATAAAATCTGCACGTAAATAAAATTATCATAATAAACATAGGCACATATATAAATTTCAACCTCTTTCATTACAGCATGCTTTGCTACTTCTACGTCTTACTCTGGTTATAGTCAGTATTAAGTTTAAATATCACTGCATTGCTTGTTCTTTAGATTAGCCTTCAATTAGGGTATTGAATGGTCGCTAGATTACACTACAAATCTTCTGAAGATCTTTACTTGAACTTATTTATGATACAGGGGGCTTGCTGTGTGGTTATTTAGTACCTCGATTCTACTGAAATCAATTCGTCAGCTAACATTCCTCATATACTCTTTACATTGGGCTCAGATCACAGGGAAATAGTTTACTTTCATAGCAGTTAGTGGCCTCGTGGAGTACTTACGCTACATTATTGATGCTTCATGGTTTGCCTCTATTTGTACTGTATTTCACCTAACTTAGTTTACTACAGCTTATTGTCTCCTTGCGTGAACACATGTGGGTTACCACTTGTTTTTCCATTTAACAGCACGCTTTAACTGAACTTTAAGCTATTTCTTCTATTCCTGTCCACTGTCTGGACTGTTTGAACATGTACCCTTTTTTTTAAGCAGGTAATTTGGGCTTTTACTACAGAACTTCAAGTACTTACATTACTAAAAATAAATCTATAAATATTCTTGTACCTTGAGAGAAGTGCTTATTTACGCATCCTCCTCCATTTCTCACCTTTACATATTTTATTTAGCTCCGGGCAATCACCTCGCAAGCACTTTTTTTCTTATTACTAACTTAAAATTAAATTGAAATTCTTGGTGCAACCTCAATTTCCTGCTTCAGCTTGTTGAAGAAATATCAGTTCATGTCCATAACTATAAACAATTTTTCCATACATAGCATTTAATACTTAAAGTTTACACGTAATAGCCGTTACCATGTAGTCAGTGCGCTGTTCAACACAATACTTATCATTAACAGTTCACACAAGGAAATTTCCAGTACGCAAGAGGCAGGAAACCGAAACAGATTCTATCTGCAGTTGAGGCTGTGTCTGTAAACTAACTCTCTGTTTCAATGGACCAATCGCTCCCGATATGGAGCAGCCCTGAATCGGCAATGATAAAACTTTTGAAACAGAAGACACCTGTCTGAAGAGACATGATGACATCACATTGATGTTTGCTCCTGTATCAACAATGGCTGTGACAGGAATGTTGGCAATAGAAATCTTAATCGAAGCCTGGACCTGTTCATCATAAATGTCATTAATGTCTTGAGCTTCTAGGTCAGGTGCAAGGTCATCTCGTAAGTCGGTCTCATGGTCGTACCGTATCGCATTAACATACTCAGAATCAGAGTATTCGTTAGTACCCCCACTGGAACCGGCAGCGACCTCTAGGAGGCTGAAAGGTGCTGCCTCTAATTTTCCGCAGGATGTTTAACCTGTTTGTAATTCATGGCCTTAAGTGTTTGTTCCGTTTCATATTGGTGCTGGTTATGTGGTACAAATGCCGGTGTAGAGGGGTAAAATCCACTGGGTGCATTCACTTGTGAATAAAATACTTGAGACGTCTGCTGTCGCCCGATCTTTTGGTTGCCGGCAGAATCATTTCCTTGTGAAGGAAAGTTCGCATTTGGTACCGTTTGAAAATTGTTCCGCGGTCCTCTATTCTGTGAAAAGTTGTTCTTATGTTGTGCTGGGTGGCCTCCGCCTTGCCCATGCCACTTGCTATATTTCGACCTATAACTTTGATTGTACACTGGCCCATTTGAAAAATTACCACTAGTTTGTGGACAATTTCCATACTGCTCAGGCGCAGAATTAAAGGGTGGGTTTCCGTACTGATGTTGTACCTGGTGGTTGTAAATTGGGTGGTATCTCTGCTGATTACTGTAATTGGTTTTCTGCTTCCATTTAAAGTTATTGCCATTTGCGTTTTCATAACGGCTGGCAGGTTGGTAACAGCGGTCGCAGTAGCTCGCTCTCTCCTTGGGCGCATTGTTGTCCGCGTGCGATGCATTCTGCTGGCTGCCAGGGAAGAATTTGCCGCTGCCAACCTTGGAGCGCACATCCTCGCTAATTAAATCTAAGGAATCCAGCACAGAAAGGAATACATCCGTGTCTTCTTCGGACACATTTACTAATTTCTCTCTAATAGACACAGGGAGTTTGCTTTTGAGAATCATAATTACGTCCTTGGAAGAAATCGGAGAATCCCAGAATTTAATTTTTGCTAGATACTTCTCAAAGTATCGCCGGAGACTTCCATGCTTCTCATTGAAAATTTCCGCACCATACACCTCCTTCCTTAATCTTTGCTGTACCCCATTACTCCAAAATTTTGCCAAGAACATTTTCTCAAACTCTTCATAATTCCTACACGTGTCTACCATTTCCGTTCCCCATAATGCTGCATCACCAGAAATAAAGCCAGTGACGAACTGAATATGCTGTCTGTCTGTCCAGCTCCTGGGAAATATGCCGGAAAAATTCTTTAGGAACACGATGGGGTGTTCCTCGCTTCTGCGGATGAAAAACAGGAAAAGTGCGATGCTTAATCACACTTTCCTCTTGCATTAAACTCACGATTGTGGGCGGATCATTTATTTTCCCTACTCGGGACTCAACAGGACTGTTGTTTTGCATGTAATCAGGCGGTGAACAATAAGGAGTTGACTGACATTCGTCACCGTCTAAAGAGTTGTTCCCTATAGTTTGCGTATGTGTGTGCGGATTTTCTACACAGTTTCTCAGCATTCTGACTTCGTCCACTACTTGCTGCTTCCACTCGGGAAGATCCCGTGTAAGTGTCCTCCGAATCTGTCCCAATTCAGAAACCACTGTGTCTCCAGACTTACCAGGAGCAGCTAAGATTTCATAAGTTACATCCTTGACAGTCTCCCTAAGCTCCTCCCTGACCTTCTTTTCGATAAAAATATCTTTACCCTTTATCCATTCACCGTAGTGTTCCGACAATGCCTCCGCGTGTGCTTTCACGGTGCTCTTAACCTGTTCTTCGATATTGATTGAGTCTATCTGCCTCGACAGATCCTCCACTACACCTTCAATGTCAGATACTGCATTTCTAACTGAGTTTATTTCTTTGGTAGCTGCCTGAATTTTTGTGTTTAATGTTCCAGATACTTCAGCTATTTCACTTTTCACCTGTTTCTGCATTTTCTGAATTTGATCACTGATCGTAGTTTGCACCTCACCCAAATGGGTATTTAATTCAGCCGTAATTTCTTTATGCAGATCTGTTTTGATTGTGCCTAGCTGTGTTTTTAATGATTCGCTTACAGCAGCTAATCGGGCGTTAACAGTCTCATTTTGTGTTTTTATAGTCTCATTTTGTGTTTTTACTGATTCGCTTACAGCATCTAATCGGGCGTTAACAGTCTCATTTTGTGTTTTTATAGTCTCATTTACTGCGTCAAACTGTTGTTTCAGCATTTCCATTAACGCACCGAGGTCATTTGTAGCTGCAGCGGGAAGAATTTGGACTTTAGGGTCACTTTCCCCTGTTACAGACATGGTTAGTTCAGTTTCCACACGGGAACCTACCGTTCGCGATCGTAAAGGGTATGGAATACTATTAACGCCTTCACTCCCGTCTCCTGTTGTCACCTGTCTCTGTTTACTATCTGCCATTTTCGTCAGTAAATCACGTGCTACGTAAGGCTTTCGTCGTTTGTCAGTGACGTGGTGAGTCCGCTAAGAGCACCACTCTCGCGTGAGCAACAAATGAAATTCTATCTTGCGAGAAGACAAGATGGAACCTAAACGTTTCAGACAAATGAATGAAGATGCTCTTCACTGCAAATTGCACACACTATCCACCATGTTGAAAATGTAATACAGGTATACTAACAATGGGGAGAAATAATTTCTATTATCAGACTACGAAGAATTTTACTTTGAAAGATAAAATAAAGCAGATTTTCTATAGCGGGAAGGAGATAGAAAGGATGTGGATCGACTTGGAAAAGCAACGTTGCTACTGAAGCACTACACTGCGTATGCAAAATTCTGACTTACTTTTTGATGGCTTGGTTTGCACTAGGTTGTCTCAGCAAATTCGCGTCTCTTTTCTTTTCCTTTCCCTCGATAATTAAACTGCGTTATCGACCAGCATATTTTACGTCATTCTCACAGAGAGATGATGTGTACATGAAACGACAGAACATTTATTAACACAAGCACATAGAAAATTTTCCAAGAATTTGAACTAATTTTTGGTCAAGTCCCTGTTCGGGCGCCAAGTGTGATGTTACAAAATAGAAGTGATGTTGCTATTCAATGGAAAGTTGGAAATTGAAAATTTAACTAACTGTTTTATCAATCACAATTGGCGTAAGAATCATGGATTGACCATTGTCATAAAATATTGCACTATGAGATGTGAATAGTTTTTACTTGCGGTTTCGCGTGGCTTGAGGCAGTCACAACTAGCGTGCTATTGATTAAGAAATTGCGTTATCGTCTTTCTAATTACTTCATGATCGTAGATACGATCATACCCGGTTGTGAAGTTATTGTTATGACAAAAAAATTTCCTAAGGGACCAGAAAGTTCTTAAGGGCGCAAAAACAACTGTAACATCACACAAAAGAGAAATTCAATATTAAAGCTGATGCAAGAAGACGATAAAACAGTTTTCTTTTTATCAATGTAACACGCACATTGGACTGCTGATCTTGGAGTCTGTAATATTAGCAAAATGCATAATTAAAATGAAAATAATACTGAGGAGATAATAGGAATGAGCACTGCTAAATGATTCAGTATTCCCAGAACAAATATTTATTATAACTAAAACATATATCGTACCTTAAGCTTAATACAACAATGACGGTAGATTTTTATGTCCGTATCATGTCCATTTAGCGCTCTTTTATATAGCCATTGTCTTCTTTGAGTCGCTCGTGCGTCGTCACGGTAAGTTATAACAGTTCTTTACACTTCACTCAACTCAGACATACACGTTTTTATACATTTAGTAAAAATTAGATCAGACTGCCACAAATCTGCGTCCGTCTTACTTCAGAAAAACAGTACAAGTCTTCTTAGCGCTCCAGGCTTCATTTGTTCTCCAGCGAACAAAATAGTGAAGGATCGTATATCTATCCGTACTTTTCTGTTTTTATTGCCGCTCAAAGACGACGAATTACATTATTTAGAAAATTCCACCGTCGCTATGCGACGCCTCATTATACATTAATCATTATTTACAAACAAGTATTTGCCTTCTGGCTGAAAGTATTAACTACTCGTATTTGCTGTTTTAATGAAGTCAAAAATAGCGAATATCTCAACTACTGGAGGCTTACTCTGTCCCTTGAACCCTCACATTGACGATGAAACTCAGATATAGCGTCGGGATTTAATACAAAAGGCAGAAAGCCGACTTAAGTACAACAAGAATAAATCATCTCATTCTTTGTGGATTGCTTTGAGCGTTTCCTGGGAGATCAGTATTAGATTCCGGTGCACTACTGCAGCTTTACTCCAATCCTTGGACCTTCACATTGACGATGAAACATAGTAATTGCGTCGTTATTTAATACTAAAGGCTCAAGGCCGACTAAAATAGAAGAAAAGTAAATCTTCTCATTGTTTGTGGTTTGTTTTCAGCATTCCCTGGCAGATCAGTATTACATTCCAATGCACTACTGCAACGTTAGTCGATCCCTTCGACCTTCACATTGACAATGAAACACAGAAATTTCGTCAGGATTTAATATAAATGGCACAATGCCGACTTAAGTGCAAGAAGAGTTAATCACCTCATTGGTGGTGGTTTCCTTTGAGCGTTTCCCGGCAGATCAGTGTTAGATTCCGATGCACTGCTGGAGCTTTACTCTATCCCTTGGTCCTTCACATTGACGGTGTAACACAGAAGTTGCGTCAAAATTTAATACAAAAGGCACAGAGCCGACTTACGTACAAGAAGAGTAAATCTTCACATTATTTGTGGTTTGCTTTGAGCGTTTCCTGGGCGATCAGTATTAGATTCCGATGCACAACTGGTGCTTTACTCTCTCCCCTGGACTTCACATTGACGATGAAACACTGAAATATCGTCGGGATTTAATACAAAAGGCACAATGTCGACTTAGGTACAAGAAGAGTAAATCTTTTCATTGATTCTGGTTTGATTTGAGCGTTTCCTGGGAAATCAGTATTAGAATCCGATGCACTACTGCGGCTTTTCTCTCTCCCTTGGACCTTCACATTGACGATGATACTTAGAAATTGCGTCGGGATTTAAAACAAAGGGCACAATGCCGATTTAAGTAAAAGAAGAGTAATTTTTCTCATTGTTTGTGGTTTGCTTTGTTCATTTCCTAGGAGTTCAGTAATACATTCCGATGCTCTACTGCAGTTTTGCTCTATCCCTTGGACCTTCACATTGACGACAAGACACAAAAATTTCGCAGGGATATAATACAAAAGGCACAATGCCATTTTAAGTACAAGAAGGGCAAATCTTATAATTGTTTGTGGTTTGCTTTCAGCGTTTCCTCGGAGATCAGTGTTACATTCCGATGCACTACTGGAGCTTTACTCTATCCCTCGGACCTTCACATTCTGGATGAAACACAGAAATTTGTTCGGGATTTCATACAAAAGGCACAACGCCGTCTTAAGTACAAGAATAGTAAATCTTTTTGTGGTTTGCTTTGAGCGTTTCCTGGGAGATCAGTATTAGATTCCGATGCACTTCTGCAGCTTTACTCTATCTCTTGGACCTTCATATTGACGATGAAACATAAAATTGCATCTGGATTTAATACAAAAGGCACAATGCCGACTTATTTACAAGAAGAGTAAATGTTCCCATTGTTCGTGATTTGCTTTGTGCGTTTCCTGGGACATCAGTATTAGATTCCGATGCACTACTGCAGTTTTACTCTTTCCCTTGGACCGTCACATTGACGATGAGACACAGTAATTTCGCCGGGATATAATTCAAAAGGCACAACGAGGACTTCAGTGCAAGAAGAGTATATCTTCCCATTGTTTATTGTTTGTTTGAGCGTTTCCTGGGAGATCAGTGTTAGATTCCGATGCACTACTGTAGCTTTCACTATTCCTTGGAACTTCACATTGACGATCATACACAGTAATATCGTCGTGATTTAATACAAAAGGCACAATGCCGCTTTAAGTACAGGAAAAGTAAATCTTTTTTTTGTTTGTCGTTTGGTTTGATCGTTTCCTGGGCTATAAGTGTTAGTTTCCCATGCACTACAGCAGCTTTACTCTATCCCTTGGACCTTCACATTGACGATGAAACACAGAAATTGCATCGGGATTTAATATAAAATGAACATTAATGACTTAAGTGCAAGAGGAGTAAATCATCTCATTGTTTGTGGTTTGCTATGAGCGTTCCCTGGGAGATCAGTGTTAGATTCCGATGCTCTACTGGAGCCTTACTCTACCCCTTGGAATTTCACATTGACGACGAAACACAGAAATATCGTCGGGATTTAATACAAAAGGCACAATGTCGACTTAAGTACAAGAAGAGTAAATCTTTTCATTGATTCTGGTTTGCTTTGAGCGTGTCCTGGGAGATCAGTATTAGAATCCGATGCACTACTGGAGCTCTACTCTATCCCTTGAACCTTCACATTGACGATGAAACACAGATATTGCGTCGGGATTTAATACAAAAGGCACAATGCCGACTTAAGGACAAGAAGAGTAAATCTTCTCATTGTTTGTGGTTTGCTTTGAGCGTTCCCCGATAGATCAGTATTGCATTCCGATGCACTACTGCAGTTTTACTGTATCCCTTGGACATTTACATTGACGATGAGACTCAGTAATTACGCCGGAATGTAATACAAAAGGCACAATGCAGACTTATATGCAAGAACAGTAAATCCTCTCATTGTTTGTGGTTTGATTTGAGCGTTTCCTGGGAGATCAGTGTTCGATTCCGATGCACGTCTGCAGCTTTACTGTATCCTTTGGACTTTCACATTGACGATGAAACACAGAAGTCTAATACTGATCCCACAGGAAACGCTAATAAAAAAAAAACAATGAGAAGATTTGCTCTTCTTGTACTTAAGTCGGCATTGTGACTTTGTATGAAATACCGACGCAATTTCTATGTTTTATCATCAATGAGAAGGTCCAAGGGATAGAGTAAAGCTCCTGTAGTGCATCGGAATCTAACACTGATCTCCCAGGAAACGCTCAAAGGAAACCACAAACAATGGAAAGATTTACTCCTCTTGTACTTAGGTCTTCGTTGTGCCTTTTGTATTAAATCCCGATGCAATTTCTGTGTTTCGTAGTCAATGTGAAGCTCCAGGGGATAGAGTAAAGCTCCAGTAGTGCATCGGAATCTAAAACTGATCTCCCAGGAAAAGCTCAAAGAAAACCAGAATCAATGAAAGATTTACTCTTCTTGTACTGAAGTCGACATTCTGCTTTTTGTATTAAATCCCGACAATATTTCTGTGTATCATCGTCAATTCGAAGTTCCAAGAGATAGAGTAAAGCTTCAGTACTGCATCGGAATCTATTAATGATCTCCCAGGAATCGCTCAAAGCAAACCACGAACAATGAGAAGATATACTCTTTTGTACATAAGTCGGCATTGTGCTTTTTGTATTATATCCCGACGCAATTTCTGTGTTTCATCGTCAATGTGATAGTCCAAGGGGTAAAGTAAAGCTGCAGTAGTGCATCGGAATCTAAAACTGATCGCCCAGGAAACGCTAAAAGCAAACCAGAATCAATGAAAGGATATACTCTTCCTGTACTTAAGTCGACATTGTGCATTTTGTATTAAATCACGACGATATTTCTGTGTTTCATCGTCAATGTGAAGTTCCAAGGGATAGAGTAAGGCTGCAGTAGGGCCTCGGAATCTAATACAGATCGCCCAGGAAACGCTCAAAGCAAACCACGAACAATGAGAAGATTTACTCTTCTTGTACCTAACTCGGCATTGTGCCTTTCGTATTAAATCCAGACGCAATTACTGCGATTCATCGTCAATATGAACGTCCAAGGGATAGAGTAAAGCTGCAGTAGTGCAACGGAATGTAATAGTGAACTCCCAGGAGAAGCTCAAAGCACATCACAACAAATGAGATGATTTACTCTTCTTGTACTTAAGACGGCATTGTGCCTTTTGGTATTAAATCCCGACGCAATTTCTGTGTTTCATCGTCAATCAGAAGGTAAAAGGGATAGAGTAAAGCTGCATTAGTGCATCGGAATCGAATAGTGATCTCCCAGGAAACGCTCCAAGAAAACCACAAACAATGCCAAGATTTATTTTCTTGTACATAAGTCGGTATTATGCCTCTTGTATGAAATCCCGATTCTATTTCTGTGATTCATCGTCAATGTGAAGGTCCAAGGGATAGAGTAAAGCTGCAGTAGTGCATCGGAATCTAATACTGATCTCCCAGGAAACACGCAAAGCAAACCACAAACAATGAGAAGACTTACTCTTCTTGTACTTAAGTCGGCATTGTGCGTTTTGTATTGAATCCCGACGCTATTTTTGTGTTTCATCGTCAATGTGAAGGTCCAAAGGAAAGAGTTAAGCTGCAGTAGCGCATCAGAATCTAATACTGATCTCCCAGGAAACGCTCAAAGCAAACCACAAACAATGGGAAGTTTTACTCTTCTTGTACTTAAGTCGGCATTGTGCCTTTTGTATTATATCCCGGCGAAATTTCTGATTTTCATCATCAATGTGAAGCCTCAAGGGATAGAGAAAAACTGCAGTAGTGCATCGAAATCAATTACTTATCTCCCAGGAATCGCTCAAAGCAAACCTCAAACAATGAGAAGAATTACTATCCCTGTACTTAAGTCGGCATTGTGCCTTTTGTATTAATTCCCGACGCAACTTCTGTCTTTCATCGTGAATGCGAAGGTCCAAGTGATAGATTAAAGCTGTAGTAGAGCATCGGATTCTAATACTGACTTCCTAGGAAACGCCAAAAGCAAACCACAATCAATGAAAGGATTTACTCTTCTTGAACTTAAGTCGTCATTGTGCCTTTTGTATCATATCCCGGCGATATTTCTGTGTCTCATCGTCAATGTAAAGTTCCGAGGGATAGAGTAAAACTGCAGTAGTGCGTCGGAATACAATACTGAGCTTCCAGGGAACGCTCAAAACAAACAACAATCAATGAGAAGTTTTACCCTTCTTGTACTTAAGTCGGCATTGTGCCTTTTGTATTAAATCCTGACGCAATTTCTGTGTCTCATCGTCAATGTGAAGGTCCAACGGATAGGGTAAAGTTGCAATTGTGCATAGGAATCTAATACTGAAATCCCAGGAAACGCTCAAAGTAAACCAAAAACCATGAGGAGATTTACTCTTCATGTACTTACGTCGGCATTGTGCCTTTTGTATTAAATCCCGAAGGAATTTCTGTGTTTCAACGTCAATGTGAAGGTCCAAGGGATAGAGTAAAGCTGCAGCAGTGCATTGGAAAGTAATACTGAACTCCCAGGAAACGCTCAAAACAAACCACAAATAATGAGAAGATTTACTCTTCTTGTACTTATGTCGGCATTGTGCCTTTTGTATTGAATCCCGACGCAATTTCTGTGTTTCATCGTCAATGTGACGGCCCAAGGGAAAGAGTAAAACTGCAGTAGTGCATCGGAATATAATACTGAACTCCCAGGAAACGCTCAAAGCAAACCACAAACAATGAGAAGATTTACCCTTCTTGTACTTAAGTCGGCATTGTGCTTTTTGTTATTTATCACGACGTAATTTCTGTGTTTCATCGTCAATGTGAAGATCCATGGGGTAGAGTAAAGCTGCAGTAGTGCATTGGATTCGAATACTGATCTCCCAGGAAACGCTCAAAGCAAACCTGAATCAATGAAAGAATTTACTCTTCTTGTACTTAAGTCGACATTCTGCCTTCTGTATTAAATCCTGACGATATTTCTGTGTTTCATCGTCAATGTGAAGTTGCCAGGGATAGAGTAAAGCTGCAGTAGTGCATCGGACTCTAGTACTGATCTCCCAGGAAACGCTCAATGTAAGCAACGAACAAAGAGAAGATTTAACCTTCCTGAACTTAAGTCGGCATTGTGCATTTTTTATTAAGTCCCGAAGCAATTTCTGTGTTTCATCGTTAATGTGAAGGTAAAAGGGATAGAGCAAAGCTCCAGTAGTCCATCGGAATCTAACTCTGACCCCCCAGGAAACGCTCAAAGCAAACCACAAACAATGAGATGATCTACTCTTCTTGCACTTATGTCGGCATTGTGCTTTTTATAATAAATCCCGAAGCAATTTGTGTGTTTCATCGTCAATGTGATGGTCCATGGGATAGAGTAAAGGTGCAGTAGTGCATCGGAAACTAATTCTTATCTCCCAGGAGACGCTCAAAGCAAACCAGAAGCAATGAGAAGATTTACTGCAGCTTTACTCTATCCCTTGGACCTTCACATTGACAATGAAACACAGAGATTGCGTCGGGATTTAATACAAAGAGCACAATGCCGACTTAAGTACAAGAAGAGTAAATGATCTCATTGTTTAAGGTGTGTTTTGAGTGTTTCCTAGGAGATCACTATTAGATTCCGATGCACTACCGCAGCATTACTCAATCCCTAGGACCTTCACATTGGCGATGAAACACAGAAATCGCGTCAGGAATTAATACAAATGGCACAATGCCAACTTAGGTACAAGAAGAGTAAATCATCTCATTGTCTGGGGTTTGCATATATCGTTTCCTGGGACATCAATATTAGATTCCGATGCACTACTGCAGCTTTACTCTATCCCTTGGACCTTCACATTGACGATGAAACACAAATATTGCGTCGGGGTTTAATACAAAAGGCACAATGCCGACTTAAGTACAAGAAGAGTACATCTTCTCTTTGTTTGTGGTTTGCTTTTTGCGTTTATTCGGAGATCAGTATTAGATTCCGATGCACTACTGCAGCATTATTTCATTCCTGAGACCTTTACATTGACGATGAAACAAAGAAATTGCGTCGGTGTTTAATACAATTGGCACAATGCCACTTAAGTACAAGAAGAGTAAACCTTCTCATTGTTTCCGGTTCATTTCAGCGTTTCCTGGGGGATCAGTATAAGACTCCGATGCACTTCTGCAGCTTTACTCTATCCCTTGGACCTTCACATTGAAGATGAAGCACAAATATTGCGTCGGGATTTAATACAAAAGGCACAATGGAGACTCAAGTACAAAAGGAGTACATCTTTTCATTGTTTGTGGTTCGCTTTGAGCGTTTCCTGGGAGATCAGTATTAGATTCCGATGCACTACTGCAGCCTTCCTTATCACTTGGACCTTCACATTGCCGATGAAACACAGAAATTGCGTCGGTATTTAATACAAAAGGCACAATGCCGACTTAAGTTCAAGATCAGTAAATCTTGTCGTTGTTTGTGATTTGGTTTGGGCGTTCCCTGGGAGATAAGTATTAGATTCCGATGCACTACTGGAGCATTACTCTATCCCTTGGAAATTCACATTGACGATGAAACACAGAAATTGCGTCGGTATTTAATACGAAAAGCACAATGCCGACTTAGGTACAAGAAGATTAAATCTTCTCATTGTTTCTGGTTTTTTTGAGTTTTACCTTTGAGATCAGTATTAGATTTCGATGAAATACTGCAGCTTTACTCTATTCCTTGGCCCTTCACATTGACGATGAAACACTGAAATTGAGTCGGTATTTAATACAATAGGCAAAATCCCAACTTAGGTACAAGAAGAGTTAATCTTCTCATTGTTTATGGTTTGCTTTGACCGTTTCCTGGAAGATCAGTATTACATTCCGATGCACTACTGCGGCTTTACCCTATCCCTTGGAGATTCACAATGACGGTGTACACAGATATTGCGTCGTGATTTATTACAAAAGGCATGATGCCGACTTAAGTACAAGAAGAGTAAATCTTCTCAGTGTTTGTGGTTTCCTTTGAGCGTTTCCTGGAAGATCAGTATTAGATTCCGATGCACTACTGCTGCTTTATTTTATCCCTTGGACCTGGATATTGACGATGAAACACAGATATAACGTCGGGATTTAATACAAAACGCACAATGCCCACTTAGGTATAAGAAGAGCAAATCTTCTCATTGTTTGTGGTTTGCCTTAAGTGTTTCCTGGGGGATCAATACTAGATTCTGATGCATACAGCAGCTTTAGTCAATCCCTTGATCTTCACATTGAAGATGAAACACAGAAATTGCGTCGGGATTTAATACGAAAAGCACAATGCCGACTGAAGTACAACAAGAGTTAATCTTCTCATTGTTTGTGGTTTGTTTGAGCGTTTCCTGGGACATCAGTATTAGATTTCGATGCACTACTGCAGCTTTACTCAATCCCTTGGACCTTCACATTGAAGATGAAACACAGAAATTGCGTCGGGATTTAATACAAAAGGCACAATGATGACTTAAGGACAAGAAGACTATAGCTTCTACTTGTTTGTGGTTTGCTCTGAGCTTTTTTTGGGAGATCAGTATTAGATTCAGATGCACTACAGCAGCTTTAGTCTATCCGTTGGATCTTCACATTGACGATGAAACACCGAAATTGCGTCGGGATTTAATCCAAATTTCACAATGGCACATAAGTAGAAGAAGAGTAAATCTTCCCATTGTTTGTGGTTCCTTTGAGCGTTTCCTGGGGGATAAGTAATATACTCCGATGCTCTACTGCAGCTTTACTCTGTCCCTTGGACATTCACATTGAAGATGAAACACAGAAATTCGTCGGGATTTAATACAAAAGGCACAATGCCCACTTAAGAGCTAGAAGAGTAAATCTCCTCATTGTTTCTGGATTGTTTTGTGCGTTTCCTGATAGATCCGTGTTAGATTCCGATGCACTACTGCAACTTTACTCTATCCCTTGGACCTTCAAATTGATGATGAAACATAGAAATTGCGTCGGGATTTAATACAAAATGCACAGTGCCGACTTAGGTACGGGATGAGCACATCTTCTCATTGTTTCTGGATTGCTTTGTGCGTTTCCTGATAGATCCGTATTAGATTCCGATGCACTACTGCAGCTTTACTCTATCCCTTGGACCTTCACATTGAAGATGAAACACAGAAATTACGTCGGGATTTAATACAAAAGGCACAATGCCCACTTAAGTACAAGAATAGTAAACCTTCTCATTGTTTCTGGATTGCTTTGTGCTTTTCCTGATAGATCCGTATTAGATTCCGATATACTACTGTTGCGTTACTCTATCCCTTGGACCTTCCAATTGACGATGAAACATTGAAATTGCGTCAGGATTTTGTACAAAGGGCACAATGCGCGACTTAAGTACAAGAACAGTAAATCTTCTCATTGTTTGTGGTTTGGTTTGAGCGTCTCCTGGGAGATAAGTATTCGATTCCGATGCACTACTGGAGCATTACTCTATTCCTTGGACCCTCACATTGACGATGAAACACAGAAATAGCGTCGGGATTTAATACGAAAGGCACAATGCCGACTGAAGTAAAACAAGAGTTAATCTTCTCATTGTTTGTGGTTTGATTGAGCGTTTCCTGGGAGATCTGTATTAGATTCCGATGCACTACTACAGCTTTACTCAATCCCTTGGACCTTCACATTGACGATGAAATACAGAAATTGCGTCGGGACTTAATACAAAAGGCACAATGCCGACTTAAGTACAAGAACAGTAAATCTTCTCATTGTTTGTGGTTTGCATTGAGCGTTTCGTGGGAGTTCTGTATTCGATTCCGATGCACTACTGCAGCTCTACTCTATCCCTTGGACCTTCACACTGACGATGAACACAAAAATTGCGTCGGGAATTAATACAAAAGTCACAATTTCGACTTAAGTACAAGAAGAATAAATCTTCTCATTGTTTGTGGTTTGCTTTGAGCGTTTCCTTGGAGATCAGTATTAGATTCCGATGCACTACTGCAGCTTTACTCTGTCCCTTGGACCTTCACATTGAAGATGAAACACAGAAATTCGTCGGGATTTAATACAAAAGGCACAATGCCCACTTAAGAGCTAGAAGAGTAAATCTCCTCATTGTTTCTGGATTGTTTTGTGCGTTTCCTGATAGATTCGTGTTAGATTCCGATGCACTACTGCAACTTTACTCTATCCCTTGGACCTTCAAATTGACGATGAAAAATAGAAATTGCGTCGGGATTTAATACAAAATGCACAGTGCCGACTTAGGTACGAGATGAGTACATCTTCTCATTGTTTCTGGATTGCTTTGTGCGTTTCCTGATAGATCCGTATTAGATTCCGATGCACTACTGCAGCTTTACTCTATCCCTTGGACCTTCACATTGAAGATGAAACACAGAAATTACGTCGGGATTTAATACAAAAGGCACAATGCCCACTTAAGTACAAGAATAGTAAACCTTCTCATTGTTTCTGGATTGCTTTGTGCGTTTCCTGATAGATCCGTATTAGATTCCGATGCACTACTGTTGCGTTACTCTATCCCTTGGACCTTCCAATTGACGATGAAACATTGAAATTGCGTCAGGATTTTATACAAAAGGCACAATGCGCGACTTAAGTACAAGAACAGTAAATCTTCTCATTGTTTGTGGTTTGGTTTGAGCGTCTCCTGGGAGATAAGTATTCGATTCCGATGCACTACTGGAGCATTACTCTATTCCTTGGACCCTCACATTGACGATGAAACACAGAAATAGCGTCGGGATTTAATACGAAAGGCACAATGCCGACTGAAGTAAAACAAGAGTTAATCTTCTCATTGTTTGTGGTTTGATTGAGCGTTTCCTGGGAGATCTGTATTAGATTCCGATGCACTACTACAGCTTTACTCAATCCCTTGGACCTTCACATTGACGATGAAATACAGAAATTGCGTCGGGACTTAATACAAAAGGCACAATGCCGACTTCAGTACAAGAACAGTAAATCTTCTCATTGTTTGTGGTTTGCATTGAGCGTTTCGTGGGAGGTCTGTATTCGATTCCGATGCACTACTGCAGCTCTACTCTATCCCTTGGACCTTCACATTGACGATGAACACAAAAATTGCGTCGGGAATTAATACAAAAGTCACAATGCCGACTTAAGTACACGAAGAATAAATCTTCTCATTGTTTGTGGTTTGCTTTGAGCGTTTCCTTGGAGATCAGTATTAGATTCCGATGCACTACTGCAGCTTTACTCTGTCCCTTGGACCTTCACATTGAAGATGAAACACAGAAATTCGTCGGGATTTAATACAAAAGGCACAATGCCCACTTAAGAGCTAGAAGAGTAAATCTCCTCATTGTTTCTGGATTGTTTTGTGCGTTTCCTGATAGATCTGTGTTAGATTCCGATGCACTACTGCAACTTTACTCTATCCCTTGGACCTTCAAATTGACGATGAAACATAGAAATTGCGTCGGGATTTAATACAAAATGCACAGTGCCGACTTAGGTACGAGATGAGTACATCTTCTCATTGTTTCTGGATTGCTTTCTGCGTTTCCTGATAGATCCGTATTAGATTCCGATGCACTACTGCAGCTTTACTCTATCCCTTGGACCTTCACATTGAAGATGAAACACAGAAATTACGTCGGGATTTAATACAAAAGGCACAATGCCCACTTAAGTACAAGAATAGTAAACCTTCTCATTGTTTCTGGATTGCTTTGTGCGTTTCCTGATAGATCCGTATTAGATTCCGATGCACTACTGTTGCGTTACTCTATCCCTTGGACCTTCCAATTGACGATGAAACATTGAAATTGCGTCAGGATTTTCTACAAAAGGCACAATGCGCGACTTAAGTACAAGAACAGTAAATCTTCTCATTGTTTGTGGTTTGGTTTGAGCGTCTCCTGGGAGATAAGTATTCGATTCCGATGCACTACTGGAGCATTACTCTATTCCTTGGACCCTCACATTGACGATGAAACACAGAAATAGCGTCGGGATTTAATACGAAAGGCACAATGCCGACTGAAGTAAAACAAGAGTTAATCTTATCATTGTTTGTAGTTTGATTGAGCGTTTCCTGGGAGATCTGTTTTAGATTCCGATGCACTACTACAGCTTTACTCAATCCCTTGGACCTTCACATTGACGATGAAATACAGAAATTGCGTCGGGACTTAATACAAAAGGCACAATGCCGACTTAAGTACAAGAACAGTAAATCTTCTCATTGTTTGTGGTTTGCATTGAGCGTTTCGTAGGAGTTCTGTATTCGATTCCGATGCACTACTGCAGCTCTACTCTATCCCTTGGACCTTCACATTGACGATGAACACAAAAATTGCGTCGGGAATTAATACAAAAGTCACAATGCCGACTTAAGTACAAGAAGAATAAATCTTCTCATTGTTTGTGGTTTGCTTTGAGCGTTTCCTTGGAGATCAGTATTAGATTCCGATGCACTACTGCAGCTTTACTCTGTCCCTTGGACCTTCACATTGAAGATGAAACACAGAAATTCGTCGGGATTTAATACAAAAGGCACAATGCCCACTTAAGAGCTAGAAGAGTAAATCTCCTCATTGTTTCTGGATTGTTTTGTGCGTTTCCTGATAGATCCATGTTAGATTCCGATGCACTACTGCAACTTTACTCTATCCCTTGGACCTTCAAATTGACGATGATACATAGAAATTGCGTCGGGATTTAATACAAAATGCACAGTGCCGACTTAGGTAAGAGTTGAGTACATCTTCTCATTGTTTCTGGATTGCTTTGTGCGTTTCCTGATAGATCCGTATTAGATTCCGATGCACTACTGCAGCTTTACTCTATCCCTTGGACCTTCACATTGAAGATGAAACAGAGAAATTACGTCGGGATTTAATACAAAAGGCACAATGCCCACTTAAGTACAAGAATAGTAAACCTTCTCATTGCTTCTGGATTGCTTTGTGCGTTTCCTGATAGATCCGTATTAGATTCCGATGCACTACTGTTGCGTTACTCTATCCCTTGGACCTTCCAATTGACGATGAAACATTGAAATTGCGTCAGGATTTTATACAAAAGGCGCAATGCGCGACTTAAGTACAAGAACAGTAAATCTTCTCATTGTTTGTGGTTTGCTTTGTGCGTCTCCTGGGAGATAAGTATTCTATTCCGATGCACTACTGGAGCATTACTCTATTCCTTGGACCCTCACATTGACGATGAAACACAGAAATAGCGTCGGGATTTAATACGAAAGGCACAATGCCGACTGAAGTAAAACAAGAGTTAATCTTCTCATTGTTTGTGGTTTGATTGAGCGTTTCCTGGGAGATCTGTATTAGATTCCGATGCACTACTACAGCTTTACTCAATCCCTTGGACCTTCACATTGACGATGAAATACAGAAATTGCGTCGGGACTTAATACAAAAGGCACAATGCCGACTTAAGTACAAGAACAGTAAATCTTCTCATTGTTTGTGGTTTGCATTGAGCGTTTCGTGGGAGTTCTGTATTCGATTCCGATGCACTACTGCAGCTCTACTCTATCCCTTGGACCTTCACATTGACGATGAAACACATTAATTAAGTCGGTATTTAATACAAAAGGCACATTGCCGACTTAAGTACAAGAACAGTAAATGTTCTCATTGTTTGTGGTTTGGTTTGAGCGATTCCTGGGGGATCAGTATTAGTTTCAGATGCACTACTGCTGCTTTACTCTATCCCTTGGACCTACACATTGACGATGAAACACAGAAATTGCATCGGGATTTATTACAAAAGGCACGATGCGGACTTATGTACATGTACAGTAAATCTTCTCTTTGTTTCTGGTTTGATTTGATCGTTTCCTGGAAGAAAAGTATTAGATTCCGGTGCACTACTGTAGCTTTATTTTATCCCTTGGACGTTCACATTGACGATGAATCAATGAAATTACGTCGGGATTTAATATAAAAGGCACAAGTACAAGATTAGTAAATCTTCTCATTGTTTGTGGTTTGTCTTGAGCGTTTCCTGGGGATCAGTAGTAGATTCTGATGCACTACTACAGCTTTACTCTATCCCTTGGACCTTCGAAGTGATGGCGACACACAGAAATTCCGTTGCGATTAAGAACAAAAGGCACAATAGCAACTTAAGTACAAGAAGAGTAAATCCTCTCATTGTTTGTGGTTTGCTTTGAGCGTTTACTGGGAGATCAGTATAAAATTGCGATGCACTACTGCAGCTTTACTCGACCCCTTGGAACAGCACATTAACGATGAAACACTAAAATTTAATCGGGATATAATACAGAACGCACAATGACGACTTAAGTACAAGAAGAGTAAATCTTCTCATTGTTTCTGGATTGCTTTGTGCGTTTCCTGATAGATCCGTATTAGATTCAGATGAACTATTGCAGCTTTACTCTATCCCATGGATTTTCAAATTGGCGATGAAACATAGAAATTGCGTCGGGATTTAATACAAAATGCACAATGCCGACCTAAGTACGAGATGAGAACATCTTCCCATTGCTTCTGGATTGCTTTGTGCGCTTCCTGATAGATCCGTATTAGATTCCGATGCACTACCGCAGCTTTACTCTATCCCTTGGACCTTCACATTGAAAATGAAAAACAGAAATTACGTTGGTATTTAATACAAAAGGCACAGTGCCCACTTAAGTACAACAAGAGTAAATATTCTCATTCTATCTGGATTGCTTTGTGCGTTTCCTGATAGATCTGTATTAGATTCCGATGCACTACTGCAGCTTTACTCCATCCCTTGGACCTTCAAATAGACGATGAAACATAAATATTGCGTCGGGATTTAATACAAAAGCACAATGCCGACATATGTAAAAGTAGAGAAAATTTTCTAATTTTGTGTGGTTTGGTTTGTGCGTTTCCTGGGGGATTAGTATTCTATTCCGATGCACTACTGGAGCTTTACTCTATCCCTTGGACCTTCACATTGACGATGAAACACTGAAATTGCGTAGGGATTTAATACAAAAGGCACGATGCCGACTTAAGTACGTGAGCAGTAAATCTTCTCTTTGTTTGTGGATTTGTTTGATCGTTTCCTGGGAGATCAGTATTACGTTCCGATGTACTACTGCAGCTTTACTCTATCCCTTGGACCTTGCTGTTGGCGATGAAACACAGAAATTGCGTCGCGATTTAATACAAAAGGCACAAGGCCGCCATATGTAAAAGTAGAGAAAATCTTCTCATTTTCTGTGGTTTGCTTTGGGCGTTTCCTGGGGGATCAGTACTAGATTCCGGTGCACTACTGCTGCTTTACCCTATGCCTTGGACCTTCACATTGAGGATGAAACACAGAAATTGCGTCGGGATTTAATACAAAAGGCACAATGCCGACTTAAGTACAAGAAGAGTTGATCTTCTCATTGTTTGTGGTTTTCATTGAGCGTTTTCTGGGAGTTCAGTATTAGATTCCGATGCACTACTGCAGCTTTACTCTATCCCTTGGATCTTCATATTGAGGATGAAACACAAATTGCATCGGGATTAAATACAAAAATCTCAATGCTGACTTAAGTATAAAAAGAGTAAATCTTCTCATTGTTTGTCGTTTGGTTTGAGCGTTTCCTGGATGATCAGTATTACTTTCAGATGCGCTACTGCTGCTTTACTCTATCCCTTGGACCTACACATTGACGATGAACACAAAAATTGCGTCGGGAATTAATACAAAAGGCACAATGCCGACCTCAGTACAAGAAGAGTACATCGTCTCATTGTTTGTGGTTTGCTTTGAGCGTTTCCTTGGAGATCAGTATTAGATTCCGATGCACAACTGCAGCTCTACTCTATCCCTAGGACCATCACATTGACGATGAAACACAGAAATTGCGTGGGTATTTAATACAAAAGGCACAATGCCCACTTAAGTACAAGAACAGTAGATGTTCTCATTGTATGTGGTTTGGTTTGAGCGATTCCTGGGAGATAAGTATCAGATTCCGATGCACTACTGGAGCTTTACTCTATCCCTTGGAACTTTACATTGACGATGAAACACAGAAATAGCGTCGGGATATAATACAAAAGGCACTATGCCGACATAAGTACAAGAAGAGTAATTCTTCTCATAGTTTCTGGATATTTTACGCGTTTCCTTTGAGATCACTTTTGAATTCCGAAGCAATATTGCAGCTTTACTCTATCCCTTGGACCTTCACATTGACGATGACACACAGAAATTGCGTCGGTATTTAATACAAAAGGCACAATGCCAACATAAGTTCAAGAAGAGTAAATCACCTCATTGTTTGTGGTTTGCTTTGAGCGCTTCCTGGGAGATCAGTATTAGATTCCGATTCACTACTGCAGTTTTACTCTATCTCTTGGACCTTCACATTGACGATGAAACACAGAAATTACATCGGCATGAAATACAAAAGGCACAATGCCGACATAAGTATAAGAAGAGTTAATCCTCTCATTGTTTACGGTTTGGTTTGAGCGTTTCCTGCGGGACCAGTATTAGTTTTAGATACACTACTGCAGCTGTACTCTATCCCTTGGACCTTCACATTGACGATGAACACAAAAATTGCGTCGGGAAATAATACAAAAGGCGCAATGCCGACTTAAGTACAAGAAGAGTAAATGCTCTTATTGTGTATGGTTTGGTTTGGGCGTTTCCTTGGAGATCAGTATCTAATTCCGATGCACTTCTGCAGCCTTGCACTATCCCTTGACCTTACCCTAGACGATGAAACATAGAAATTGCGTCAGGATTTAATACAAAAGGCACAATGCCGACTTAAGTACAAGAACAGTAAATCTTCTCATTGTTTGTGGTTTGCATTGAGTGCTTCCTGGGAGTTCTGTATTCGATTCCGATGCACTACTGCAGCTCTACTCTATCCCTTGTACCTTTACATTGACGATGAACACAAAAATTGGGTCGGGAATTAATACAAAAGGCACAATGCCGACTTAAGTACGAGAAGAGTAAATGTTCTCATTGATTCTGGTTTGATTAAGCGTTTCCTGGCAGATAACTATCAGATTCCGATGCACTACTGGAGAATTACGCTACCCCTTGGACCTTTACATTGACGATGAAACACAAATTACGTCGGTATTTAATACAAAGGGCACAATGCCAACTTAAGTACTAGAAGAGTAAATATTCCACTTGTTTGTGGTTTGCTTTGAGCGCTTCCTGGGAGTTCAGTATCAGAATTCGATGCTCTACTGCAGCTTTACTATATCCCTTGGAACTTCAAATTGACGATAAAACATAAAAATTGCGTCTGGATTTAATAGAAAGGCACAATGCCGAATTAAGTACAAGAAGAGTTAATTTTCTCATTGTTTGTGGTATGCTTGATTGTTTCCTTGGAGATCAGTATTAGAATCCGATGCACTACTGCAGCTTTACTCCATCCCTTGGAATTTTACTTTGATGATGAAACACAGATTTAGCGTCGGGATTTAATACAAAAGACACAATGTCGACCTAAGTACAAGAAGAGTAAATGCTCTTATTTTGTGTGTGGTTTGCTTGAGCGTTTCCTTGGAGATCAGTATTTAATTCCGATGCACTTCTGCAGCTTTACACTATCCCTTGGACCTTCACATTGACGATGAAACACAGAAATTACGTCGGGATTTAATACAAAAGGCGCAATTCCGACTTAAGTACAAGAAGAGTGAATCATCTCATTGTTCGTGGTTAGCTTTGAGCGTTTCCTGGGAGATCAATATTAGATTCCGATGCATTACTGCAGCTTAACTCTATACCTTGGATCTTCACATTGACGTGGAAACACGAATATTGCGCTGGGATTTAATATAAAAGGCACAATGCCGACTTAAGTACATGAACAGTAAATATTCTCATTGTTTGTATTTCGCTTTGACCGTTTTCTGGGAGATCTGTATTAGATTCCGATGCACTACTGCAGATTTACTCTATCCCTTGGACCTTCACATTGAGGATGAAACACAGAAATTGCGTCTGGGATTTAATACAAAAATCGCAATGCCGACTTAAGTACAAGAAGAGTAAATCTTCTCACTATATGTGGTTTGCTTTGAGCGTCTCCTGGGAGTAAAGTATTTCATTCCGATGCACTACTGCAGCTTAAATGTATCCCTTGGACCTTCACATTGACGATTAAACACAGAAATTACGTCGGGATTTGAACAAAAGGCACAATGCTGACTTAAGTACAAGAGGAGTAAATCTTCTCATTGTTCGTGGTTCGCTTTGAGCGTCTCCTGGGAGATCAGTATTAGATTCCGATGCACTACTGCAGCTTTGCCCTATCCCATTGAACTTCAAATTGACGGTGAAACACAGAAATTGCGCCGGATTTTAATACAAGAGTCACTATGCCGACTTAAGTACAAGAAGAGTAAATATTCTCTTTGTTTGTATTTAGTTTTCAGCGTTTGCTGGGCTATCAGTATTATATTCCGATGCACTACTGCAGCTTAACTCTATGCTCGGACCATCACATTGACGATGATAGACAGAAATTGCATCTGGATTTAATACAAAAGGCACAATGCCAGCTTAAGTACAAGTTGGGTAAATCTTCTCATTGTTTGTGGTTTGCTTTGAGCGTATCCTGGGAGATCAGTATTAGATTCCGATGCACTACTGCAGCTTCACTCTATCCCTTGGACCTTCAGATTGACGATGAAGCACAGAAATTGCGTCGGGATTTAAATCAATAAACACAATGCCAACTTAAGTACAAGAAGAGTCAATCTTCTCATTGTTTGTGGTTTGCTTTGAGCGTCTCCTGGGACATCGGTATTAGATTATGATGTACTACTGCAGCATTACTCCATCCCTTGGTCCTTCACATTGAGGATGAATCACAGAAATAGCGTCGGGATTTAATACAAAAGGCACTATGCCGACATAAGTACAAGAAGAGTAATTCTTCTCATAGTTTCTGGATATTTTGCGCGTTTCCTTTGAGATCAATTTTGAATTCCGAAGCAATATTGCAGCTTTACTCTGTCCCTTTGACCTTCACATTGACGATGAAACACAGAAATTGCGTCGGTATTTAATACAAAAGGCACAATGCCAACTTAAGTTCAGGAAGAGTAAATCACCTCATTGTTTGTGGTTTGCTTTGAGCGCTTCCTGGGAGATCAGTATTAGATTCCGATTCACTACTGCAGTTTTACACTATCTCTTGGACCTTCACTTTGACGATGAAACACAGAAATTACATCGGGATGAAATACAAAAGGCACAATGCCGACATAAGTATAAGAAGAGTTAATCCTCTCATTGTTTACGGTTTATTTTGAGCGTTTCCTGCGGGACCAGTATTAGTTTTAGATACACTACTGCAGCTGTACTCTATCCCTTGGACTTTCACATTGACGATGAACATAAAATTGCGTCGGGAAATAATACAAAAGGCACAATGCCGACTTAAGTACAAGAAGAGTAAATGCTCTTATTGTGTATGGTTTGCTTTGGGCGTTTCCTTGGAGATATGTATCTAATTCCGAAGCACTTCTGCAGCCTTACACTATCCCTTGGACCCTAACATAGACGATGAAACACAGAAATTGCGTCAGGATTTAATACAAAAGGCACAATGCCGACTTAAGTACAAGAACAGTAAATCTTCTCATAGTTTGTGGTTTGCATTGAGTTTTTCCTGGGAGTTCTGTATTCGATTCCGATGCACTACTGCAGCTCTACTCTATCCCTTGGACCTTTACATTGACGATGAACACAAAAATTGAGTCGGGAATTAATACAAAAGGCACAATGCCGACTTAAGTACAAGAAGAGTAAATCTTCTCATTGTTTGTGGTTTGCTTTGAGCGTTTCCTGGGAGATCAGTATTTGATTCCGATGCACTACTGCAGCTTTACTCTATCCCTTGGACCTTCGCATTGACGATGAAACACATTAATTACGTCGGTATTAAATACAAAAAGCACATTGCCGACTTAAGTACAAGAACAGTAAATGTTCTCATTGTTTGTGGTCTGGTTTGAGCGATTCCTGGGAGATAACTATCAGATTCCGATGCACTACTGGAGAATTACGCTATCCCTTGGACCTTTACATTGACGATGAAACACAAATTACGTCGGTATTTAATACAAAGGGCACAATGCCAACTTAAGTACAAGAAGAGTAAATCTTCTACTTGTTTGTGGCTTGCTTTGAGCGTTTCCTAGGAGATCAGCATTAGATTCCGATGCACTACTTCAGCTTTACTCTATCCCTTGGACCTTCATGTTGAGGATGACACACAAATTGCATCGGGATTAAATACAAAAGGCACAATGCTGACTTAAGTACAAGAAGAGTAAATCTTCTCATTGTTTGTGGTTTGCTTTGAGCCCTTCCTGGGAGTTCAGTATCAGAATTCGATACACTACTGCAGCTTTACTATGTCCCTTGGACCTTCACATTGACGATGAAACACAGAAATTACGTCGTGATTTAATACAAAAGGCACAATTCCGAGTTACGTACAAGAAGAGTAAATCATCTCATTGTTCGTGGTTAGCTTTGAGCGTTTCCTGGGAGATCAGTATTAGATTCCGATGCATTACTGCTGCTTTACTCTATCCCTTGGATCTTCACATTGACGTGGAAACACGAATATTGCGCTGGGATTTAATATAAAAGGCACATGGCCGACTTAAGTACATGAAGAGTAAATATTCTCTTTGTTTGTATTTCGCTTTGACCGTTTTCTGGGAGATCTGTATTAGATTCCGATGCACTACTGCAGCTTTACTCTATGCCTTGGACCTTCAGATTGACGATGAAACACAGATATTACGTCGGGTTTAAAACAAAAGGCACAATGCCAATTTAAGTACAAGGAGAGTAAATCATCTCATTGATTGTGGTTTGCTTTGGGCGTCTACTGTGAGATCAGTATAAGATTCCGATGCACTACTGCAGATTTACTCTATCCCTTGAACCTTCACTTTGATGATGAAACACAGAAATTGCGTCTGGGATTTAATACAAAAAACGCAATGCCGACTTAAGTACAAGAAGAGTAAATCTTCTCATTATATGTGGTTTGCTTTGAGCGTCTCCTGGGAGTAAAGTATTTCATTCCGATGCACTACTGCAGCTTAAATGTATCCCTTGGACCTTCACATTGACGATGAAACACAGAAATTACGTCGGGATTTGAACAAAAGGCACAATGCCGACTTAAGTACAAGAAGAGTAAATCTTCTCATTGTTCGTGGTTTGCTTTGAGCGTTTCCTGTGAGATCAGTATTAGATTCCGAAGCACTACTGCAGCTTTATTCTATCCCTTGGGCGTTCACATTGACGTGGAAACACAGAAATTGCGCCTGATTTTAATAAAAAAGTCACTATGCCGACTTAAGTAAAAGAAGAGTAAATATTCTCTTTGTTTGTATTTAGTTTTGAGCGTTTGCTGGGCTATCAGTATTATATTCCGATGCACTACTGCAGCTTAACTCTATGCCTCGGACCTTCACATTGACGATGATAGACAGAAATTGTGTCTGGATTTAATACAAAAGGCACAATGCCAGCTTAAGTACAAGTTGAGTATATCTTCTCATTGTTTGTGGTTTGCTTTGAGCGTATCCTGGGAGATCAGTATTACATTCCGATGACTTACTGCAGCTTTACTCAATCCCTTGGACCTTCACATTGAGGATGAAACACAGAAATAGCGTCGGGATTTAATACAAAAGGCACAATGCCGACTTAAGTACAAGAAGAGTAAAGCTTCTCTTGTTTGTGGTTTCCTCTGAGCGTTTCCTGGGAGATCAGTATTAGATTCCGATGCACTACTGAAGCTTTACTCTATCCCTTGGACCTTCAGATTGACGATGAAGCACAGAAATTGCGTCGGGATTTAAATCAATAAACACAATGCCAACTTAAGTACAAGAAGAGTAAATCTTCTCATTGTTTGTGGTTTGCTTTGAGCGTTTCCTGGGACATCGGTATTAGATTATGATGTACTACTGCAGCATTACTCCATCCCTTGGTCCTTCACATTGAGAATGAAGCACAGAAATAGCGTCGGGATTTAATACAAAAGGCACAATGTCGACTTATGTACAATAAGAGTAAATCTACTCATTGTTTCTCGTTTGCTTTGGGCGTTTCCTTGGAGATCAGTATTAGATTCCGATGCACCACTGCAGCTTTACCCTATCCCTTGGACCATCACATTGACGATGAACACACAGATATCGCGTCGAGATTTAATACAAAAGGCACATTGCCATCCTAAGTACAAGGAGAGTAAATCTTCACATTGTTTCTGGTTTGTTTTGAGCGTTTCCTGGGAGATAAGTATTAGATTCGGATGCACTACTGCAGCATTACTCTATCCACTGGAACATCACATTGATGTGGAAACACAGAAATTGCGTCGGAATGTAATACAAAAGGCACAATGCCGGCTTACGTGCAAGTAGAGTAAATCTTCTCATTGTTTGTGGTTTGCTTTGAGCGTTTCCTGGGGACATCAGTATTAGATTCCGATGCACTACTGCAGTATTACACTAACCCTTGTCCTTCAGATTGACGATGAAACACAGATATAGCGTCGTGATTTAAAACAAAAGGCACAATGCCAATTTAAGTACATGAAGCATAAACTACTCATTGTTTGTGGTTTGCTATGGGCGTTTCCTGTGAGATCGGTATTAGATTCCGAAGCAGTACTGCTGCTTTACATCTATCCCTTGGACCTTGACATTGATCATGAAACACAGAAATTGCGTCGGGATTAAATACAAAAATCGCAATGCCGACGAAAGTACAAGAACAGTAAATATTCTCATTGTTTCTGGTTTGATTTGAGCGTTTCCTGGGAGACCACCATTAGATTCCGATGTACTACTGCAGCATTACTCTATCCCTTGGACATTCACACGGACGATGAAACAGAGAAAGTGCGTCGGGATTAAATACAAAAGGCACAATGTCGACTTAAGTATAAGAAGAGTAAATCTTCTCATTGTTTGTGGTTTGCCTTGAGCGTTTCCTGGGAGATCAGTATTAGATTCCGATGCACTACTGCAGCTTTACTCAATCCCTTGGATCTTCACATTGACGATGAAACAGAGAAATTGCGTCGGGATTTAATACAAAAGGCACCATGCCGACTTAAGTACAACAACAGTAAATGTTCTCATTGTTTGTGGTTTGGTTTGAGCGATTCCTGGGAGACCAGTATTAGATTCCGATTCACTACTGCAGTTATACTCTATCTCTTGGACCTTCACATTGACGATGAAACACAGAAATTACATCGGGATGAAATACAAAAGGCACAATACCGACTTAAGTAAAAGATCAGTTAATCTTCTCATTGTTTACGGTTTGGTTTGAGCGTTTCCTGCGGGGCCAGTATCAGTTTAAGATACACTACTGCAGCTGTACTCTATCTCTTGGACCCTCACATTGACGATGAAACAGTGAAATTGCGTCTAGAAGTAATACAAAAGGCACAATGCCGACTTAAGTACAAGAAGAGTAAATCTTCTCACTGTTTGTGGTTTGCTTTGAGCGTTTCCTGGGAGTTCAGTATCAGATTCCGATGCACTACTGCAGCTTTACTATATCCCTTGGAACTTCAAATTGACGATGAAACACAGAGATTGCGTCGGGATTCAATACAAAAGGCAAAATGTCGACTTTGGTACAAGAGGAGTAAATCTTTTCATTGATTCTGGTTTGTTTTGAGCGTTTTCTGGGAGATCAGTATTAGATTCCGATGCACTACTGCAGTATCCCTTGGACCTTCAGATTGACGATGAAACACAGAAATAGCGTCGGGATTTAAAACAAAAGGCACAATGCCAATTTAACTACAAGAAGAGTAAATCTACCCATTGTTTGTGGTTTGCTTTGGGCGTTTCCTGTGAGATGGGTATAAGATTCCGATGCAATACTGCAGCTTTACTCTATCCCTTGGTACTTCACATTGACGATGAAACACAGAAGTTGCGTCGGGATTTAATACAAAAGGCACAATGTCGACTAAAGTACAAGAAGCGTAAATCTTCTCATTGTTTGTGGTTTCCTTTGGGCGTTTCCTGTGAGATCAGTATAAGATTCCGATGCAATACTGCAGCTTTACTCTATCCCTTGGACCTTCACATTGATGATGAAACACATTAATTGTGACGAGATTTAATACAAAAATCGCAATGGCGACTTAAGTACAAGAACAATAAATCTTCTCATTGTTTCTGGTTTGCTTTGAGCGTTTCTTGGGAGACCAGTATTAGAGTCCGATGTACTACTGCGGCATTACTCTATCCCTTGGACCTTCACATTGACGATGAAACAGAGAAAACGCGTCGGGATTAAATACAAAAGGCACAATGCCGACTTAAGAACAAGAAGAGTAATTAATCTCTTTGTTTGTATTTTGCTTCGAGCGTTTGCTTTGCTATCAGTATTATATTCCGATGCACTACTGCAGCTTAACTCTATGCCTCGGACCTTCTCATTGACGATGATACACAGAAATTGCGTCTTGATTTAATACAAATGGCACAATGCCTGGTGATGTACAAGTAGAGTAAATCTTCTCATTGTTTGTGGTTTGCTTTGAGCGTTTCCTGGGAGATCAGTATTAGATTCCCATGCACTACTGCAGCTTTACTCAATCCTTTGGACATTCACATTGACGATGAAACACAGAAATAGCGTCGGGATTTAATACAAACGGCAGAATGCCGACTTAAGTACATGAAGAGTAAATCTTCTCATTGTTTGTGGTTTGCTTTGAGCGTTTCCTGGGTGATCGGTATTAGATTCCGATGCACTACTGCAGCTTTACTCGATCATTTGGACCTTCACATTGACGATGAAACACAGATATATCACAGGGAATTAATACAAAAATCGCAATGCCGACTTAAGTACAAGAACAGTAATTCTTCTCATTGTTTCTGGTTTGCTTTGAGCGTTTCCTGGGAGACCACTATTAGATTCCGATGTACTACTGCAGCATTACTCTATCCCTTGGACATTCACATGGACGATGAAACAGAGAAAGTGCGTCGGGATTAAATACAAAAGGCACAATGTCGACTTAAGTATAAGAAGAGTAAATCATCTCATTGTTTGTGGTTTGCCTTGAGCGTTTCCTGGGAGATCAATATTAGATACCGATGCACTACTGCAGCTTTACTCAATCCCTTGGACCTTCACATTGACGATGAAACACAGAAATTGCGTCGGGATTTGATACAAAAGGCACCATGCCGACTTCAGTACAAGAAGAGTAAATGTTCTCATTACTTGTGGATTGCTTTGAGCGTTTCCTGGGAGATAAGAATTATTTCCGATGCACTTCCGAGAATTACCGTATCTCTTGGACCTTCACATTGACGATGAAACACAGAAATTACGTCGGGAATTAAAACAAAAGGCACAATGCCGACTTCAGTACAAGAAGAGTAAATATGCTCTTTGTTTTTATTTTGCTGTGAGCGTTTGCTGGGCTATCAGTATTATACTCCTATGCACTACTGAAGCTGAACTCTATGCCTCGCACCTTCACATTGACGATGATACACGGAAATCGCGTCTGGATTTAATACAAAATGCACAATGCCGACTTAAGTACAAGATGAGTAAATCTTCTCATTGTTCGTGGTTAGCTTTGAGCATTTCCTGGGAGATCAGTATTAGATTCCGATGCACTACTGCAGCTTTACTCTATCCCTTGGTACTTCACAATGACGATGAAACACAGAAATTGCGTCGTGATTTAATACAAAAGGCACAATGTCGACTAAAGTACAAGAAGAGTAAATCGTCTAATTGTTTGTGGTTCGCCTTGAGCGTTTCCTGTGAGTTCAGTACCAGATTCCAATTCAGTACTGCAGCATTACTCTATCCCTTGGACCTTCACATTGATGTGGAAACACAGATATTGCGCTGGGATATAATACAAAAGGCACAATGCTGACTTAAGTGCAAGAAGAGTAAGTATTCTCTTTGTTTGTATTTGGCTTTGAGCGTTTTCTTGGAGATCAGTATTAGATTCCGATGCACTACTGCAGCTTTACTCTATGCCTTGGACATTCAGATAGACGATGAAACACAGAAATTGCGTCGGGTATAATACAAAAGGCACAATGCCAATTTAAGTACAAGAAGAGTAAATCATCTCATTGTTTGTGGTTTGCTTTGGGCGTTTCCTGTGAGATCAGTTTCAGATTCCGATGCACTACTGCAGCTTTACTCAATCCCTTGGACCTTCACATTGATGATGAAACACATCAATTGCGTCGAGATTTAATACAAATATCACAATGGTGACTTAAGTACAAGAACAGTAAATCTTCTCATTGTTTCTGGTTTGCTTCGAGGGTTTCTTGGGAGACCAGTATTAGAGTCCGATGTACTACTGCGGCATTACTCTATCCCTTGGACCTTCACATTGACAATGAAACAGAGAAAGTGCGTCGGGATTAAATACAAAAGGCACAATGTCGTCTTAAGTATAAGAAGAGTAAATCTTCTCATTGTTTGTGGTTTGCCTTGAGCGTTTCCTGGGAGATCAGTATTAGATTCCGATCCACTACTGCAGCTTTACTCAATCCCTTGGACCTTCACATTGACGATGAAGCACAGAAATTGCGTCGCGATTTAATACAAAAGGCACCATGCCGACTTAAGTACAAGAAGAGTTAATCTTCTCATTGTTTGTGGTTTGCCTTGAGCGTTTTCTTGGAGATCAGTATTAGATTCCGATGCACTACTGCAGCTTTACTCTATGCCTTGGACATTCAGATAGACGATGAAACACAGAAATTGCGTCGGGTATAATACAAACGGCACAATGCCAATTTAAGTACAAGAAGAGTAAATCATCTCATTGTTTGTGGTTTGCTTTGGGCGTTTCCTGTGAGATCAGTTTCAGATTCCGATGCACTACTGCAGCTCTACTCAATCCCTTGGACCTTCACTTTGATGATGAAACACAGATATAGCGTCGGGATTTAATACAAAAGGCACAATGCCGACATCAGTACAAGAAGAGTAAATGTTCTCATTATTTGTGGATTGCTTTCAGCGTTTCCTGGGAGATAAGTATTTAATTCAGATGCACTTCTGCAGCTTTACTGTATCACTTGGACCTTCACATTGACGATGAAACACAGAAATTACGTCGGGATTTAAAACAAAAGGCACAATGCCGACTTAAGTACAAGAGGAGTAAATATGCTCTTAGTTTGTATTTTGCTTTTGAGCATTTGCTGGGCTATCAGTATTATATTCCTATGCACTACGGCAGCTTAACTCTATGCCTCGCACATTCACATTGACGATGATATACGGAAATTGCGTCTGGATTTAATACAAAAGGTACAATGCAGGCGTAAGTTCATAGAGTAAATCTTTTCATTGTTTGTGGTTTGCTTTGGCCGTTTCCTGGGAGATCTGTATTAGATTCCGATGCACTACTGCAGCTTTACTCTATCCTTTGGACCTTCAGATTGACGATTAAAAACAGAAATAGCGTCGGGATTTAAAACAAAAGGCACAATGCCAATTTATGCACAACAAGAGTAAATCTTCTCATTGTTTCTGGTTTGCTTGAGCGTTTCCTGGGAGATCAGTATTAGATTCCGATGTACTACTGCAGCATTACTCTATCCCATGGACCTTCACATTGACGATGAAACGGAGAAAATCCGTCGGGATTAAATACAAAAGGCACAATGCCGACATAAGTGCAAGATGAGTTAATATTCTCTTTGTTTGTATTTTGATTTGAGCGTTTGCTGGGCTATCAGTATTATATTCCAATGCACTACTGCAGCTTAACCCTATGCCTCGGACCTTAACATTGACGATAATACACAGATATTGCGTCTGGATTTAATACAAAAGGCACAATGCCGGGTGAAGTGCAAGTAGAGTAAATCCTCTCATAGTTTGTGGTTTGCTTTAAGCGTATCCTGGGAGATCAGTATGAGATTCCGATGCACTACTGCAGCTTTACTCAATCCCTTGGACCTTCACATTGACGACGAAACACAGAAATAGCGTCGGGATTTAATACAAAAGGCACAATGCCGACTTAAGTACAAGAAGAATGAATCTTCTCAATGTTTGTGGTTTGCTTTGAGCGTTTCCTGGGAGATCAGTATTAGACTCCGATGTACTACTGCAGCATTACTCTATCCCTTGGACCTTCACATTGACGATGAAACACAGAAATTGTGTCGGGATTTAATACAAAAGGCACAATGCCGGCTTAAGTACAAGAACAGTAAATCTTCTCATTGTTTCTGGTTTGCTTTGAGCGTTTCCTGGGAAATCAGTATTAGATTCCGATGCACTACTGCAGCCTTACTCTAACCCTTGGACCTTCACATTGACGATGAAACACAGAAATCGCGTAGGGATTTAATACAAAAAGCACATTGAAGACTTAAGTACAAGAAGAGTAATTCTTCTCATTGTTATAGGTTTGCTTTGAGCGTTTCCTTGGAGATAAGTATTAGATTCCGATGCACTACTGCAGCTTTACTCTATCTGTTGGACCTTCAGATTGACGATGAAACACAGAAATTGCGTCGTGATTTGAAACAAAAGGCACAATGCCAATTTAAGTACAAGAAGAGTAAACCTTTTCATTGTTTGTGGTTTGCTTTGAGCGTTTCCTTGTGATCAGTATTATATTCCGATGCACTACTGCATCTTTACTCAATCCCTTGGACCTTCACATTGACGATCAAACACAGAAATTGCGTCGTGATTTGAAACAAAAGGCACAATGCCAATTTAAGTACAAGTAGAGTAAATCTTCTCATTGTTTCTGTTTGCTTTTAGCGTTTCCAGGGACATCAGTATTTAATTCCGATGCACTACTGCGGCTTTACTCAATCCATTGGACCTTCAGATTGACGTGGAAACACAGAAATTTCGCCGGGATTTAATACAAAAATCACAATGCCGACCTAAGTACAAGAAGAGTAAATATTCTCTTTGTTTGTATTGTGCTTTGAGCGTTTGCTGGGAGATCAGATTTGGATTCCGATGCACTACTGCAGCTTCACTCTATGTCTCGGATCTTCACATTGACGATGAAATACAGAAATTGCGTCTGGATTTAATACAAGAGGCACAATGCCGGCTTAAGTACAAGAAGATTAAACCTTCTCATTGTTTCTGGTATGCTTTGAGCGCTTCCTGGTTGAATAGTATTAGATTCCGATGCGCTACTGCAACATTACTCTATCCCTTGGACCGTCAGATTGACGATGAAACACAGAAATTGCGTCGGGATTTAAAACAAAAGGCACAATTCCAATTTAAGGACAAGAAGAGTAAATCTTCTCATTGTTTGTAGTTTGCTTTGAGCGTTTCCTGGGAGATCAGTATTAGATTCCGATGCGCTACTGCAGCTTTACTCCATCCCTTGGACCTTCACATTAGCGATGAAACACAGAAATTGCGTCGGGATTTAATACAAAAGGAACTATGCAGACTTAAGTACTTGAAGATTAAATCTTCTCATTGCTTGTGGTTTGCTTTAGGCGTTTCCTGGGAGATCAGTATTAGATTCCGATGCACTACTGCAGCTTTACTCCATCCCTTGGACCTTCACTTTGATGATGAAACACAGATATAGCGTCGGGATTTAATACAAAGGGCGAAATGCCCAGTTACGTACAAGAAGAGTAATTGTTCTCATTGTTTGTGGTTTGCTTTGAGCGTTTCCTGGGAGATCGGTATTTAATTCCGATGCACTTCTGCAGCTTTACTCTATCCCTTGGACCTTCACATTGACGTTGAAGCACAGAGATTACGTCGGGATTTAAAACAAAAGGCACAACACCGACTTAAGTACAAGAAGAGTAATTTCTCTCTTTGTTTGTATTTTGCTTTGAGCGTTTGCTGGGAGATCACTATTAGATTCCGATGCACTACTGCAGCTTTACTCTATGCCTCGGACCTTCACATTGAGGATGATACACAGAAATTGCGTCGGGATTTAAAACAAAAGCTCAAAGCTGACATAAGTACAACAACAGTTAATCTTCTCATAGTTTGTGGTTTGATTTGATCGTTTCCTGGGAGATCAGTATTAGATTCCAATGCGCTACAGCAGCTTTATTCTATCCCTTGGACCTTCACATTGACGATGAAACACAGAAATCGCGTCGGTATTTAATACAAAAGGCACATTGAAGACCTAAGTACAAGCAGAGTAAATCTTCTCATTGCTTCTGGTTTGCTTTGATCGTTTCCTGGGAGATCAGTATTAGATTCCAATGCGCTACTGCAGCTTTATTCTATCCCTTGGACCCTCACTTTGACGATGAAACACAGAAATTGCGTCGGTTTTTAATAAAAAAGGCACAATGCCGACTTAAATACATGAAGAGTAAATCCTCTCATTGTTTGTGGTTTGCTTTTAGCGCTTCCTGAAAGTTCAGTATTAGACTCCGTTGCACTGCCGCTGCTTTACTTTATCCCTTGGACCATCACATTGACGATGAAACACAGATTTTGCGTCGGGATTTATTACAAAAGGCACAATGCCGACTTAAGTACAAGAAGGTAAAATCTTTTCATTGTTTGTGGTTTGTTTGAGCGTTTTAATGGAGATCAGTATTAGATTCCGATGCACTACTGCAGCTTTACTTTATTCCTCGGACCTTCACATTGAGAATGAATCACAGAAATTGCGTCGGGATTTAAACCAAAAGGCACATAGCCGACTTAAGTACAAGAAGAGTAAATCTTATCATTGTTTGCGGTTGCTTTGAGCATTTCCTGTGAGATCAGTATTGGATTCCCATGCACTACTGCAGCTTTACTCTATCCCTTAGACCTCCAAAGTGACGATGAAACACAGAAATCGCGTCGGGATTTAATACAAAAGGCACATTACCGACTTAAGTACAAGAAGAGTAAATCTTCTCATTGTTTGTGGTTTGCTTTGAGCGTTTCCTGGGAGATCAGAATTACATTCCGATGCACTACTGCAGTTTTACTCTATCCCTTGGACCTTCGGATTGACGATGAAACATAGAAATTGCGTCGGGATTTAAAACAAAAGGCACAATGCCAATTTAAGTACAAGAAGAGTAAATCTTCCCATAGTTTACGGTTTGCTATGAGCGTTTCCTGTGAGATTAGTATTAGATTCCGATGCACTACTGCAGCATTACTCTATCCCTAGGACCTTCACATTGACGATCAAACAAAGATATTGTGTCGGCATTTAATACAAAAATCACAATGCCGACTTAAGTACAACAACAGTAAATCACCTCATTGTTTCTGGTTTCCTTTGAGCGTTTCCTGGGAGATCAGTATCAGTTTCCGATGTGCTACTGCAGTTTTACTCTATACCTTGGACCTTCACATTGACGATGAAACACAGAAATCGCGTCGGGATTTAATACAAAAGGCACATTGAAAACTTAAGTACAAGAAGAGTAAATCTTCATATTGTTTCTGGTTTGCTTTGAGCGTTCAGTGCGAGATATGTATTAGATTCCGATGCCCTACTGCAGCTTTACTCTCTCCCTTGGACCTTCACATTGACGATGAAACACAGAAATTGCGTCGGGATTAAAAACAAAAGGCACAATGCCGACTTGAGTAGAAGAAGGTTAAATCTTCTAATTGTTTGTGGTTTGTTTGAGCGTTTCAAATGAGATCAGTATTAAATTCCGAAGCACTACTGCAGCTTTACTCTATTCCTTGGACCGTCACATTGATGATGAAACACAGAAATTGCGTCGGGATTTAAAACAAAAGGCACAAAGCCGACTTAAGTACAAGAAGAGTAAATCTTCTCATTGTTTGTGGTTTGCTTTCAGCGTTTCCTATGACATCAGTATCAGATTCCGATGCACTACTGCAGCTTTACTCTATCCCTAGGACCGTCACATTGACGAGGAAACACCGAAATTGCGCCGGAATTTATTAAAAAAGGCACAATGCCGACTTAAGTACAAGAAGAGTAAATATTCACATTGTCTGTGGTTTGCTTTGAGCGTTTTCTGGGAGATCAGTATTAGATTCCGATGGACTCCTGCAGCATTAATCCATCCCTTGGAGCTTCACTTTGATGATGAAACACAGATATAGCGTCCGGATTTAAGACAAAAGGCACAATGCTGACTTAAGTACAAGTAGAGTAAATCTTCTCATTGTTTGTGGTTTGCTTTGAGCGTTTCCTGTAAGATCAGAATTAGAATCCGGTGCACTACTGCAGCTTTACTCTATACCTTGGACCTTCACATTGACTATGAAACACAGAAATTGCGTCGGGATTTAATACAAAAATCACAATGCCGACTTAAGTACAAGAACAGTAAATCTTCTCATTGTTTCTGGTTTGCTTTGAGCTTTTCCTGGGACGTCAGTACTAGATTCCGATGTACTACTGCAGCATTACTCTATCCCTTGGACCTTCACATTGACGATGAAACAGAGAAGTTGCGTCGGGATTTTATTTAAAAGGCACAATGCCGACATATGTGGAAGAAAAGTAAATCTACTCTTTATTTCTCGTTACATTTGAGCGTTTCCTGGGAGATCAGTATTAGATTCCGACGCACTACTGCAGCTTTACTCTATCCCTTGGACCTTCACAAAGACGATGTGGCATAAAATTGCGTCGGGATTTAATACAAAAGGGTCAATGCCGACTTAAGTACAAGAAGAGTAAATCTACTCATTGTTTGTTGTTTGCTTTGTACGTTCCTGGGATATCAGTATTACATTCCGAAGCACAACTGCAGCTTTTCTCTATCACATGGACATATACATTGGCGATGGAACGCAGAATGGCGTCGGGATTTAATACAAAAGGCACAATGCCAACTTAAGTACAAGAGGGTTAAAACTTCTCATTGTTTGTGGTTTGTTTGAGCGTTTAATGGGAGATTAGTATTAGATTCCGATGCACTACGGCAGCCTCACTCTATCCTTTGGAAATTCATATTGACGATGGAACACAGAAATTGCGTCGGGATTTCAAGCAGAAGACACAATCATAACTTAAGTACAAGCAGAGTAAATCTTCTCATTGTTTGTGGTTTGCTTTGAGCGTTTCGTGGGAGATCAGTACTAGATTCGGATGCACTACTGCTGCTTTAATCTATCCCTTGGACCGTCTCATTGACGATGAAAAGCAGAAATGGCGTCGGGATGTAATACAAAAGGCCCAATGCCGACTTAAGTACAAAAAGGTTAATTCTTCTCAACGTTTGTGGTTTGCTTTGAGCGTTTCCTGGGAGATCACTATTAGATTCGGATGCACTACTGCAGCTTTACTCTATCCCTTGGTTCTTCTCATTGACGATGAAACACAGACATTGCGTCGGGATTTGATACAAAAGTCACAATGGCGACTTAAGTACATGAGGAGTAAGTCTTCTCACGGTTTGTGGTTTGCTTTGAGCGTTTCCTGGGAGATCAGTCTTAGATTATAATGCACTACTGCAGCTTTACTCTTTCCCTTGGACTTTCACATTGACGTTGAAACACAGACATAGTGTCGGGATTTAATGCAAAAGGGACAATGCAGACTAAAGTACAAGAAGAGTAAATCTTCTCGTTGTTTGTGGTTTGCTTTAAGCGTTTCCTGGGAGATCAGTATTAGATTCCAATGCACTACTGCAGCTTTACTCTATCCTTTGGACTTACACAGTGTTGATGAATCACAGAAATTGCGTCGCGATTGAATACAAAAGGCACAATGCCGACTTGTGTACAAGAAGTGTAAATCTTCTCATTGTCTGTGGTTTGCTTTGAGCGTATCCTGGGAGTTCAGTATTAGACTCAGATGCACTACTGCAGCATTACTGTATCCCTTGGACCTTCACACTGACGATGAAACACAGAAATTGCGTCGGGATTTAATACGAAAGGCACAATGCCGACTTAAGTACAAGACGGTTAATTCTTCTCAACGTTTGTGGTTTGCTATGAGCGTTTCCTGGGAGATCACTATTAGATTCGGATGCACTACTGCAGCTTTACTCTATCCCTTGGACTTTCACATTGACGTTGAGACACAGACATAAGTACAGGAGGCGTTAATCTTCTCATTGTTTGTGGTTTGCTTTAAGCGTTTTCTGGGAGATCAGTATTAGATTCCAATGCACTACTGCAGCTTTACTCCATCCCTTTCACCTTCACATTGACGATAAAACACAGATATTTCTTCGAGATGTATTACAAAAGGCACAATGCCGACTTAAGTACAAGGAGAGTAAATCTTCATGTTGTTTGTGGTTTGCTTTGAGCGTCTCCTGGGGGATCAGTATTAGATTCCGGGTCACCATGGCAGCTTTACTCTATCCTTTGGACCTTCACATTGACGATGAAACACAGAATAAGCGTCGGGATTTAATACAAAAGGCACAATGCCGACATAAGTACAAGAAGGGTAAATCTTCTCATTGTTTGTGGTTTGCATTGAGCGTTTCCTGGGAGATCTGAATTAGATTTCGTAGAAATATTTCAGCTTTACTCTACCCTTGGACTTTCACATTGTCGATGAAACACAGAAATTGCGTCGGGATTTAATACAAAAGGCACAATGCCGACTTGAGTACAAGAAGAGTAAATCTTGATATTGTTTGTGGTTTGCTTAGAGCGTTTCCTGGGAGATCAGTATTAAATACCGATGCACTACTGCAGCTTTACTCTATTCCTTGGACCTACACATAGACGATGAAACACAGAAATTGCATCGGGATTTAATAAAAAAGCCACAATGCCGACCTAAGTACAAGAAGAGTAAATCTTGTCATTGTTTGTGGTTTGCTTTGAGCGTTTTCTGGGGGATCACTACAAGATTCCGATGCTTTACTGCAGCTTTACTCTATCCTTTTCACTTTCACATTGACGATAAAAGACAGAAATTGCGTCGGGATTTAATACAAAAGGCACAATGCCGACTTAAGTACAAGAAGAGTAAATCTTCTCATTGTATGTTGTTTGCTTTGAGCGTTTCCTGGGAGATTAGTATTAGATTGCGATGCACTACTGCTGCTTTACTCTATCCCCTGGACCTCCACATTGACGATGAATCGCAGACATTGCGTCGGGATTTAATACAGAAGGGACAATGCAGATTAAAGTACAAGAAGAGTAAATCTTCTCATTGTTTGTGGTTTGCTTTAAGCAATGCCAACATAAGTACAAGAAGAGTAGATCCTCCATTGTTTGTGGTTTGCTTTGTGCGATTCCTGGGATATCAGTATTACATTCCGATGCACTACTGCAGCATTACTCTACCCCTTGGACCCTAACATTGGCGATGAAACACAGAAATTGCGTCGGGATTTAATACAAAACGCTCAATGCCACCTTAAGTACAAGGAGAGTAAATCTTCTCGTTGTTTGAGGTTTGTTTTGAGCATTTCTTGGGAGATCAGTATTAGAGTCCGATCCACTAATGCAGCTTTACTCTATCCCTCGGACCTTCACATTGACGAAGAAACACAGAAATTGCGTCGGGTATTAATACAAAAGGCACAATGCCGACTTAAGTACAAGATGAGTAAATGTTCTCATTGTACTTGGATTGCTTTGAGCGTTTCCAGGGGGCTCAGTACTAGATTCCGATGCACAACTGCAGGTTTACTCTATCCCTTGGACCTTCACATTGACGATGAAACACAGAAATTGCGTCGCGATTGAATACAAAAGGCCCAATGTCGTCTTAAGGACAAGGAGAGTATGTCTTCTCATTGTTTGTGGTTTGCTTTGAGCGTTTCGTGAGAGAACAGTACTAGATTTGGGTGCACTACTGCTGCTTTAATCTATTCCTTGAACCTTCTCATTGACGATGACACACAGAAATTGCGTCGGGATTTAATACTAATGGCACACTGCCGACTTAAGTACAAGAAGGTTAAATCTTTTCATTGTTTGTGTTTTGTTTGAGCGTTTCCTGGGAGTTCCGTATTAGATTCCGATGCACTACTGCAGCATTACTCTATCCTTTTAAACTTCACATTGACGATGAAACACAGATATTGCGTCGGGATTTAAACCAAAAGGCACAATTCCAACGTAAGTTCAAATTTAGTAAATCTCCCCATTGTTTGTTTATTGCTTTGAGCGTTTCCTGAGGGATCAGCATTAGATTCCGAGTCACCACTGCAGCTTTACTCTATCCTTTGGAACTTGACATTGACGATGAAACACAGAAATTGCGCCGGGATTCAATACAATAAGCACAATGCCGACTTAAGTACAAGAAGAGTAAACCTTCACATTGTTTGTTGTTTGCTTTGAGCGTTTCCAGGGAGATCAGTATTAGATTCCGATGCACTACTGCAGCTTTACTCTATCCCTTGGAACTTCACGTTAACGATGAAAAACAGAAATTGTGTCGGGGTTTAATACGAAAGGCACATGCCAAATTATGTACAAGAAGGTTAAATCTTCAGATTGTTTGTGGTTTGCTCTGAGCGTTTCCTGATAGATCTGTATCAGATTCCGATGCGCTACTGCTAGTTTACTCTATCCCTTGGACTTTCACATTGTCGATGTTACATAGATATTGCGTCGAGATTTAATACAAAAGGCACAATGCCAACTTGAGTCCAAGAAGAGTAAATCTTCGCATTGTTTGTGGTTTGCTTTGTGAGTTTCCTGGGATATCAGTATTACATTCCGATGCACTACTGCAGCTTTACTCTATCCCTTGGACCTTCACATTGAGGATGAAACACAGAAATATCGCCGGGATATAATACGAAAGGCACAACGCCGACTTAAGTACAAGAAGAGTAAATCTCCTCATTGTTTGTGGTTTGCTTTGTGAGTTTCCTGGGACATCAGTATTACATTGCGATGCACTACTGCAGCTTTACTCTATCCCTCGGGTCTTCACATTGACAATGAAACTGAGTAATCGAGTCGGTATTTAATACAATAAGCACAATATCGACTTAAGTACAAGAAGAGTAAATTGTCTCAATGTTTGTGCTTTGCTTTGAGCGTTTCCTGGGAGATCAGTATTAGATTGCGATGCACTACTGCAGCTTTACTCTATCCCTTGGACCTTCACATTGACGATGAAACACTGAAATTGCGTCGGGATTTGATACAAATGGCGCAATGCCAACTTAAGTACAAGAAAAGTAAATCTTCTCACCGTTTGTGGTTTGCTTTGAGCTTTTCCTGGGAGATCAGTCTTTGATTCAGATGCACTACCGCTGCTTTACTCCATCACTTGGACCTTCACATTGACGATGAAACACAGAAATGGCGTCGGGATTTAATACAAAATGCACAATGCCGACGTAAGTACAAGTAGAGTAAATCTTTTCATTGTTTGTGGTTTGCTTTGAGCATTCCTGGGAGATCAGTATTAGATTCCGATGCACTACTGCAGCCTTACCCTATCCCGTGGACCTTCACATTGACGATGAAACACAGAAATTGCGTCGGGATTTAATACAAAAGGCACAATGCAGACTTCAGTACAAGAAGATTACGTGTTCTTTTTGTTTGTGATTTGCTTTGAGCGTTCCTGGGGGATCAGCACTAGATTCCGATGCACTACTGCAGCTTTACTCTATCCCTTGGACGTTCACATTAACAATGAAACACAGAAATTGCGTCGGGATTTAAATAAAAAGGCACAATGAAGACATAAGTACAAGAGGAGTAAATACTCTCTTTGTTTGTGGTTTGCTTTGAGCGTTTCCTGGGAGATCAGTATTAGATTCCAATGCACTACTGCAGCTTTACTCTATCCCTTGGACCTTCACAGTGACGATGAAACACAAAAATTGCGTCGGGATTTAATACAAAAGGCACAATGCCGACATAAGTACAAGAGGAGTAAATCTTCTCATTGTTTGTGGTTTGTTTCAGCGTTCCTGGGTATCAGTACTAGATTCCGATGCAGTACTGCGGCTTTACTCTACCCCTTTCACATTCACATTGACGATAAAACACCGAAATTGCGTCGGGATTTAATACAAAATGCACTATGCCGACTTAAGTACAAGAAGAATAGGTCTTTTCTTTGTTTGTGGTTTGCTTTGAGCGTTGCCTGGGAGTTCAGTATTAGATTCCGATGCACTACTGCATCTTTACTCTATCCCTTGGAACTTCACATTGGGAATGTAACACAAAAATTGCTTCGGGATTTAATACAAAATGCACAGTGCCGACTTAAGGAAAAGAAGGTTAAATCTTCTCATTGTTTGTAGTTTGTCTGAACGTTTCCTGGGAGATCAGTATTAGTTTCCGATACACTACTGCAGCTCTACTCTATCCCTTGGAGCTTCACATTGACGATGAAACATAGAGATATCGCCGGGATATAAAACGAAAGGCACAACGCCGACTTAAGTAAAGAAAAGTAAATCTTCTCATTGTTTTTGAATAGCTTTGAGCGTTTCCTGGGAGATCAGTATTTGATTCTGTTGCACTGCTGCAGCTTTGCCCTGTCCTTTGGACCTTCTCATTAACGATGAAACATAGAAATTGTGTCGGGATACAATACAAAAGGCACAACGCCGACTTAAGTACAAGAAGAGTAAATCTTGATATTGTTTGTAGTTTGCTTAGAGCGTTTTCTGGGAGATCAGTATTAAATACCAATGCACTACTGCAGCTTTACTCTATCCCTTGGACCTTCACATTGAAGATGAAACACAGAAATTGCGTGGCGATTTAATACAAAATGCACAATGCCGACTTAAGTACAAGAGGAGTAAATCTTCTCATTGTTTGTGGTTTGCTTTAAGCGTTCCTGGGAAAGCAGTACTAGATTCCGATGCACTACTGCTGCTTTCCTCAATCCCTTCGACCGTTACATTGGCGATGAACCACAGAATAGGCATCGGGATTTAGTAGAAAAGGCACAATACCGACATAAGTACAAGAAGAGTAAATATTCTCTTTGTTAGTGGTATGCTTTGAGCGTTTCCTGGGAGATCAGTATTAGATTCCGATGCACTACTGCACCTTTACTCTATCCCTTGGACCTTCACATTGACGATGAAAGACACTAATAGCGTCAGTGTTTAATACAAAAGGCATAATGCCGACTTAAGTACTAGAAGAGTAAATCTTCTCATTGTTTGTGGTTTGCCTTGAGCGTTTCCTGGGAGATCAGTATTAGATTCCGATGCACTACTGCAGCTTTACTATATCCCTTTCACCTTCACATTGTCGATAAAACACCGAAATTGCGTCGGGATTTAATACAAATGGCATAATGCCGACTTAAGTACAAGAAATCTTCTCATTGTTTGTGGTTTGCTTTGAGCGTTTCCTGGGAGATCGGTATTAGATCCCGATGTACTACTGCAGCGTTACTCTACCCCTTGGACCTTCACATTTACGATGAAACACAGAATTTGCATAGGGATTTAATACAAAAGGTACAATGCCAACTTAAGTGCAAGAAGAGTAAATCTGCTCATTGTTTGTGGTTTGCCTTGGGCGTTTCCTGGGAGATCAGTATTTGATTCATATGTACTACTGCAGCTTTACTATATCCCTTGGACCCTCACATTGACGATGAAACACTGGAATTGCGTCCGGATTTAATAGAAAAGGCACAATGCCGACTTAAGTACATGAAGGTTAAATCTATTCATTTTTTGTGGTTTCCTTTGAGTCACTCCTGGGAGATCAGTATTAGATTCCGATGCACTACTGCAGCTTTACTCTAACCTTGATATTTCACATTGTCGATGAAACACAGAAATTGCGTCGGTAAATAATACAAAAGGCACAATGCCGACTTGAGTACGAGAAGAGTAAATCTCGATATTGTTTGAGGTTTGCTTAGAGCGTTTCCTGGGAGATCAGTATTAAAGACCGATGCACTACAGCAGCTTTACTCTATTCCTTGGACCTTCACATAGACGATGAAACAAAGAAATTACATCGGGATTTAATACAAAATACACAATGCCGACCTAAGTTCGAGAAGAATAAATCTTGTCATTGTTCGTGGTTTGCTTTGAGCGTTTCCTGGGGGATCACTACTAGATTCCGATGCACTACTGCAGCTTTACTCCATCCCTTTCACCTTCACATTGACGATAAAACACAGAAATTGCGTCGGGATTTAATACAAAAGGCACAATGCTGTCTTATGTGCCAGAAGAGTATATCTTCACATTGTTTCTGGTTTGGCTTGAGCGTTTACTGGGAGATCAGTATTTGATTCCGATGCACTACTGCAGCTTACCTCATCCCTTGGACCTTCACATTGACGATGAAACACAGAAATTTCGTTGCGATTTAACACAAAAGCCACAATGCCGACTTAAGTACAAGAGGAGTAAATCTTCTCATTGTTTGTGGTTTGCTTTGAGCGTTCCTGGGAAAGCAGTACTAGATTCCGATGCACTACTGCAGCCTTCCTCTATCCCTTCGACGGTTACATTGACGATGAAACACAGAATATCCGTCGGGATTTAGTAGAAAATGCACAATACCGACATATGTACAAGAAGAGTAAATATTCTCTTTGTTAGTGGTATGCTTTGCGCGTTTCCTGGGAGATCAGTGTTTGATTGCGTTGCACTACTGCAGCTTTGCCCTATCCCTTATACCTTCACATTGACGCTGAAGCACAGAAATTGTGTCGGGAGACAATACAAAAGGCCCAATGCAGACTTATGTACAAGAAGAGTAAATATTCTCTTTGTTTGTGGTTTGCTTTTTGCGTTTCCTGGGAGATCAGTATTACAATCCGATGCACTTCTGCAGCTTTACTCTATCCCTCGGGCCTTCACATTGACGATGAAACAGAGTAATTGAGTCGGTATTTAATACAATAAGCACAATACCGACTTAAGTACAAGAAGAGTAAATTGTCTCATTGTTTGTGGTTTGCTTTGAGCGTTTCCTGGGAGATCAGTTTTAGATTCCGATGCACTACTGCAGCGTTACTCTATCCCTTGGACATTCGCATTGACAATGAAACACTGAAATTGCGTCGGGATTTGATACAAAAGGCACAATGCCAACTTAAGTACAAGAAGAGTAAACCTTCACACCGTTTGTGGTTTGCTTTGAGCGTTTCCTGGGAGATCAGTCTTAGATTCAGATGCACTACCTCTGCTTTACTCCATTACTTGGACCTATACATTGACGATAAAACACAGAAATTGCGTCGGGATTTAATACAAAAGGCACAATGCCGACTTATATACTAGAAGAGTATATCTTCACATTGTTTCTAGTTTGCTTTAAGCGTTTCCTGGGAGATCAGTATTTGATTCCTTTGCACTACTGCAGTTTACCCCATCCCTTGGACCTTCACATTGACGATGAAATACAGAAATTGCGTCGGGATTTAATACAAAAGGCACACTGCCGACTTAAGTACAAGAAGAGTAAATCTTCTCATCGTTTGGTGTTTGCTTTGAGCGTTTCCTGGGAGATCAGTATTAGATTCTGATGCACTACTGTAGCTTTACTCTATCCCTTGGACCTTCACATTGACGATGAAACACAGAAATAGCGTCGGGATTTAATACATAAGGCGCAATAACGACTTAAGTACAAGAAGAGTAAATCTTCTCATCGTTTGTTGTTTGTTTTGAGCGTTTCCTGGGAGATCAGTATTAGATTCCGATGCACTACTGCAGCTTTACTCTGTCCCGTGGGCCTTAACATTGACGATGAAACACAGAAATTGCGTCGGGATTTAATACAAAAGGCACAATGCCGACCTAAGTACAAGAAGAGTAAGTCTTATCATTGTCTGTGGTTTGCTTTGAGCGATTCCTGGGGGTTCGCTAATAGATCCCGAAACACTACTGCAGCTTTACTCTATCCCTTGGGCCTTAACATTGACGGTGAAACAAAGAAAATGCGTCGCGATATAGTAGAAAAAGCACAATACCGACATAGGTACAAGAAGAGTAAATATTCTCGTGGTAAGTGGTTTGCTTTGAGCGTTTCCTGGTAGATCTGTATTACATTCCGATGCACTACTGCAGCTTTACTCTATCCCTTGGAGCTTCACATTGACGATGAAACACAGAAATAGCGTCGGGGTTTGAAACAAAAGGCATAATGCCGACTTAAGTACTAGAAGAGTAAATCTTCTCATTGTTTATGGTTTGCTTTGACCGTTTCCAGGGAGATCAGTATTAGATCCCGATGCACTACTGCAGCGTTACTCTACCCCTTTGGACCTTCGCATTTACGATGAAACTCAGAAATTACATAGGGATTTAATACAATAGGCACAATGCCGACTTAAGTGCGAGAAGAGTAAATATTTTTATTGTTTTGGTTTGCTTTGAGCCTTCCTGGGGAATCAGTACTAGATTCCGATGCACTACTGCAGCTTTACTCTATCCCTTGGACCTTCACATTGATGATGAAACACAGAAAATGCGTCAGGATTTAATACAAAAGGCACAATACCGACATAAGTACAAGAGGAGTAAATACTCTCTTTGTTTGTGGTTTGCTTTGAGCGTTTCCTGGGAGATCAGTATTAGATTCTGATGCACTACTGCAGCTTTACTCTATCCCTTGGACCTTCACAGTGCCGTTGAAACACAAAAATTGCGTCGGGATTTAATACAAATGGCACAATGCACACTGAAATACAAGAAGAGTAAATCTTCTCATTGTTTGTGGTTTGCTTTGAGCCTTCCTTGGAGATCAGTATTACATTCCGATGCACTACTGCAGCCTTACTCTATCCCTTGGACCTTCACATTGACGATGAAAGACAGAAATTGCGTCGGGATTTAATTCAAAAGGCACAATGCTGACTTAGGTACAAGATGGCTAAATCCTCTCATTGCTTGTGGTTTGTTTGAGCGTTTCCTGGGAGATAACTATTAGATTCCGGTGTACTACTGCAGCTTTACTCTATCCCTTGGACCTTCACATTGACGAAGAAACACAGAAGTTGCGTTGGCATTTAATACAAAAAGCACAATCCCGACTTAAGTACAAGAAGAGTAAATCTTCTCATTGTTTGTGGTTTGCTTTGAGCGTTCCTGGGAGATCAGTACTAGATTCCGATGTACTACTGCAGCTTTACTCTATCCCTTTCACATTCACATTGACGATAAAACACAGAAATTGCGTCGGGATTTAATACAAAATGCACAATGCCGACTTCAGTACTAGAAGAATAAATCTCCTCATTCTTTGTGGTTTGCTTTGAGCGTGCCCTGAAAGTTCAGTATTAGATTCCGATGCAATACTGCATCTTTACTCTATCCCTTGGACCTTCCCATTGACAATGAAACACAGAACTTGCTTCGGGATTTAATACAAAATGCACAATGCCGAATTACGTACAAGAAGGTTAAATCTTCTCATATTTTGTGGTTTGTTTGAACGTTTCCTGGGAGATCAGTATTAGATTCCGATACACTACTGCAGCTTTACTCTATCCCTTGGAGCTTCACATTGACGATGAAACATAGAAAAATCGTCGGGATATAATACTAAAGGCACAACGCCGACTTAAGTACAAGAAGAGTAAATCTTGATATTGTTTGTAGTTTGCTTAGAGCGTTTCCTGGGAGATCAGTATTAAATACCAATGCACTACTGCAGCTTTACTCTATCCCTTGGACCTTCACATTGAAGATGAAACACAGAAATTGCGTTACGATTTAATACAAAAGGCACAATGCCGACTTAAGTACAAGAGGAGTAAATCTTCTCATTGTTTGTGGTTTGCTTTAAGCGTTCCTGGGAAAGCAGTACTAGATTCCGATGCACTACTGCTGCTTTCCTCAATCCCTTCGACCGTTACATTGACGATGAACCACAGAATAGGCGTCGGGATTTAGTAGAAATGGCACAATACCGACATAAGTACAAGAAGAGTAAATATTCTCTTTGTTAGTGGTATGCTTTGAGCGTTTCCTGGGAGATCAGTATTAGATTCCGATGCACTACTGCACCTTTACTCTATCCCTTGGACCTTCACATTGACGATGAAAGACAGAAATAGCGTCGGTGTTTAATACAAAAGGCATAATGCCGACTTAAGTACTAGAAGAGTAAATTTTCTCATTGTTTGTGGTTTGCCTTGAGCGTTTCCTGGGAGATCAGTATTAGATTCCGATGCACTACTGCAGCTTTACTATATCCCTTTCACCTTCGCATTGTCGATAAAACACCGAAATTGCGTCGGGATTTAATACAAATGGCATAATGCCGACTTAAGTACAAGAAATCTTCTCATTGTTTGTGGTTTGCTTTGAGCGTTTCCTGGGAGATCGGTATTAGATCCCGATGTACTACTGCAGCGTTACTCTACCCCTTGGACCTTCACATTTACGATGAAACACAGAAATTGCATAGGGATTTAATAGAAAAGGCACAATGCCGACTTAAGTACATGAAGGTTAAATCTATTCATTTTTTGTGGTTTCCTTTGAGTCACTCCTGGGAGATCAGTATTAGATTCCGATGCACTACTGCAGCTTTACTCTAACCTTGATATTTCACATTGTCGATGAAACACAGAAATTGCGTCGGTAAATAATACAAAAGGCACAATGCCGACTTGAGTACGAGAAGAGTAAATCTCGATATTGTTTGAGGTTTGCTTAGAGCGTTTCCTGTGAGATCAGTATTAAATACCGATGCACTACAGCAGCTTTACTCTATTCCTTGGACCTTCACATAGACGATGAAACAAAGAAATTGCATCGGGATTTAATACAAAAGACACAATGCCGACCTAAGTTCGAGAAGAGTAAATCTTGTCATTGTTCGTGGTTTGCTTTGAGCGTTTCCTGGGGGATCACTACTAGATTCCGATGCACTACTGCAGCCTTCCTCTATCCCTTCGACCGTTACATTGACGATGAAACACAGAATATCCGTCGGGATTTAGTAGAAAAGGCACAATACCGACATAAGTACAAGAAGAGTAAATATTCTCTTTGTTAGTGGTATGCTTTGAGCGTTTCCTGGGAGATCAGTGTTTGATTCCGTTGCTCTACTGCAGCTTTGCCCTATCCCTTGGACCTTCACATTGACGCTGAAGCACAGAAATTGTGTCGGGAGACAATACAAAAGGCACAATGCAGACTTATGTACAAGAAGAGTAAATATTCTCTTTGTTTGTGGTTTGCTTTGAGCGTTTCCTGGGAGATCAGTCTTACATTCAGATGCACTACCTCTGCTTTACTCCATTACTTGGATCTTCACATTGACGATAAAACACAGAAATTGCGTCGGGATTTAATACAAAAGGCACAATGCCGACTTATATACTAGAAGAGTATATCTTCACATTGTTTCTGGTTTGCTTTAGGCGTTTCCTGGGAGATCAGTATTTGATTCCTTTGCACTACTGCAGCTTACCCCATCCCTTGGACCTTCACATTGACGATGAAATACAGAAATTGCGTCGGGATTTAATACAAAAGGCACATTGCCGAATTAAGTACTAAAAGAGTAAATCTTCTCATTGTTTATGGTTTGCTTTGAGCGTTTCCAGGGAGATCAGTATTAGATCCCGATGCACTACTGCAGCGTTACTCTACCCCTTTGGACCTTCGCATTTACGATGAAACTCAGAAATTACATAGGGATTTAATACAATAGGCACAATGCCGACTTAAGTGCGAGAAGAGTAAATTTTTTTATTGTTTTGGTTTGCTTTGAGCCTTCCTGGGGAATCAGTACTAGATTCCGATGCACTACTGCAGCTTTACTCTATCCCTTGGACGTTCACATTGATGATGAAACACAGAAAATGCGTCGGGATTTAATACAAAAGGCACAATACCGACATAAGTACAAGAGGAGTAAATACCCTCTTTGTTTGTGGTTTGCTTTGAGGGTTTCCTAGGAGATCAGTATTAGATTCCGATGCACTACTGCAGCTTTACTCTATCCCTTGGACCTTCACAGTGTCGATGAAACACAAAAATTGCGTCGGGATTTAATACAAAAGGCACAATGCCAACTTCAGTACAAGAAGAGTAAATCTTCTCATTGTTTGTGGTTTGCTTTGAGCATTCCTGGGAGATCAGTATTAGATTCCGATGCACTACTGCAGCCTTACCCTATCCCGTGGACCTTCACATTGACGATGAAACACAGAAATTGCGTCGGGATTTAATACAAAAGGCACAATGCAGTCTTAAGTACAAGAAGACTACATGTTCTTTTTGTTTGTGATTTGCTTTGAGCGTTCCTGGGGGCTCAGCACTAGATTCCGATGCACTACTGCAGCTTTACTCTATCCCTTGGACCTTCACATTAACAATGAAACACAGATATTGCGTCGGGATTTAAATCAAAAGGCACAATGAAGACATAAGTACAAGAGGAGTAAATACTCTCTTTGTTTGTGGTTTGCTTTGAGCGTTTCCTGGGAGGTCAGTATTAGATTCCGATGCACTACTGCAGCTTTACTCTATCCCTTGGACCTTCACAGTGACGATGAAACAGAAAAATTGCGTCGGGATTTAATACAAAAGGCACAATGCCGACATAAGTACAAGAGGAGTAAATCTTCTCATTGTTTGTGGTTTGTTTCAGCGTTCCTGGGTATCAGTACTAGATTCCGATGCAGTACTGCGGCTTAACTCTACCCCTTTCACATTCACATTGACGATAAAAGACAGAAATTGCGTCGGGATTTAATACAAAATGCACTATGCCGACTTAAGTACAAGAAGAATAGGTCTTCTCTTTGTTTGTGGTTTGCTTTGAGCGTTGCCTGGGAGTTCAGTATTAGATTCCGATGCACTACTGCATCTTTACTCTATCCCTTGGAACTTCACATTGACAATGTAACACAAAAATTGCTTCGGGATTTAATATAAAATGCACAGTGCCGACTTAAGGAAATGAAGTTTAAATGTTCTCATTGTTTGTAGTTTGTCTCAACGTTTCCTGGGAGATCAGTATTAGTTTCCGATACACTACTGCAGCTTTACTCTATCCCTTGGAGCTTCACATTGACGATGAAATATAGAGATATCGCCGGGATATAAAACGAAAGGCACAACGCCGACTTAAGTAAAGAAAAGTAAATCTTTAAATTGTTTTTGAATAGCTTTGAGCGTTTCCTGGGAGATCAGTATTTGATTCTGTTGCACTGCTGCAGCTTTGCCCTATCCCTTGGACCTTCTCATTAACGATGAAACATAGAAATTGTGTCGGGATACAATACAAAAGGCACAATGCCGACTTAAGTACAAAAAGAGTAAATTGTCTCATTGTTTGTGGTTTGTTTGAGCGTTTCCTGGGAGATCAGTATTAGATTCCGATGCACTACTGCAGCTTTACTCTATCCCTTGGACATTCACATTGACTATGAAACACTGAAATTGCGTCGGGATTTGATACAAAAGGCACAATGCCAACTTAAGTACAAGAAGAGTAAATCTTCTCATTGTTTGTGGTTTGCTTTGAGCGTTCCTGGGAGATCAGTATTAGAATCCGATGCACTACTGCAGCCTTACTTTATCTCGTGGACCTTCACATTGACGATGAAACACAGAAATTGCGTCGGGATTTAGTACAAAAGGCACAATGCCGACATAAGTACAGGAGGCGTAAATACTCTCTTTGTTTGTGGTTTGCTTTGAGCGTTTCCTGGGAGATCAGTATTAGATTCCGATGCACTACTGCAGCTTTACTCTATCCCTTGGACCTTCACAGTGCCGTTGAAACACAAAAATTGCGTCGGGATTTAATACAAAAGGCACAATGCCAACTGAAATACAAGAAGAGTAAATCTTCTCATTGTTTGTGGTTTGCTTTTAACCTTCCTTGGAGATCAGTATTACATTCCGATGCACTACTGCAGCCTTACTCTATCCCGTGGACCTTCACATTGACGATGAAAGACAGAAATTGCGTCGGGATTTAATTCAAAAGGCACAATGCTGACTTATGTACAAGATGGCTAAATCTTCTCATTGTTTGTGGTTTGTTTGAGCGTTTCCTGGAAGTTCAGTATTAGATTCCGATGCACTACTACATCTTTAGTCTATCCCTTGGACCTTCCCATTGACAATGAAACACAGAACTTGCTTCGGGATTTAATACAAAATGCACAATGCCGAATTACGTACAAGAAGGTTAAATCTTCTCATTTTTTGTGGTTTGTTTGAACGTTTCCTGGGAGATCAGTATTAGGTTCCGATACACTACTGCAGCTTTATTCTATCCCTTGGAGCTTCACATTGACGATGAAACATAGAAAAATCGCCGGGATATAATACTAAAGGCACAACGCCGACTTAAGTACAAGAAGAGTAAATCTTCTCATTGTATTTGGTTAGCTTTGAGCACTTCCTTGGAGATCAGTAATTGATTCCGTTGCACTACTGCAGCTTTACACAATCCCTTGGACTTTCACATTGACGATGTAACCTAGAAATTGTGTCGGGATATAATACGAAAGGCACAATGCCGACTTGAGTACAAGAAGAGTAAATCTTGATATTGTTTGTAGTTTGCTTAGAGCGTTTTCTGGGAGATCAGTATTAAATACCAATGCACTACCGCAGCTTTACTCTATTGCTTGGACCTTCGCATTGACGATGAAACACAGAATTTGCGCCGGGATTTAATACAAAATGCACAATGCTGACATTAGTACAAGAAGGTTAAATCTTCTCATTGTTTTTGCTTTATTTGAGCGTTTCCTGAGAGATTAGATTTAGTTTCTGATGCACTACTGCAGCTTTACTCTATCCCTTGGACCTTCACATTGAAGATGAAACACAGAAATTGCGTTGCGATTTAATACAAAAGGCACAATGCCGACTTAAGTACAAGAGGAGTAAATCTTCTCATTGCTTGTGGTTTGCTTTAAGCGTTCCTGGGAAAGCAGTACTAGATTCCGATGCACTACTGCTGCTTTCCTCAATCCCTTCGACCGTTACATTGACGATGAACCACAGAATAGGCGTCGGGATTTAGTAGAAATGGCACAATACCGACATAAGTACAAGAAGAGTAAATATTCTCTTTGTTAGTGGTATGCTTTGAGCGTTTCCTGGGAGATCAGTATTAGATTCCGATGCACTACTGCACCTTTACTCTATCCCTTGGACCTTCACATTGACGATGAAAGACAGAAATAGCGTCGGTGTTTAATAAAAAAGGCATACTGCCGACTTAAGTACTAGAAGAGTAAATCTTCTCATTGTTTGTGGTTTGCCTTGAGAGTTTCCTGGGAGATCAATATTAGATTCCGATGCACTACTGCAGCTTTACTCTACCCTTGATATTTCACATTGTCGATGAAACACAGAAATTGCGTCGGTAAATAATACAAAAGGCACAATGCCGACTTGAGTACGAGAAGAGTAAATCTCGATATTGTTTGAGGTTTGCTTAGAGCGTTTCCTGGGAGATCAGTATTAAATACCGATGCACTACAGCAGCTTTACTCTATTCCTTGGACCTTCACATAGACGATGAAACAAAGAAATTGCATCGGGATTTAATACAAAAGACACAATGCCGACCTAAGTTCGAGAAGAGTAAATCTTGTCATTGTTCGTGGTTTGCTTTGAGCGTTTCCTGGGGGATCACTACTAGATTCCGATGCACTACTGCAGCTTTACTCCATCCCTTTCACCTTCACGTTGACGATAAAACACAGAAATTGCGTCGGGATTTAATACAAAAGGCACAATGCTGTCTTATGTACCAGAAGAGTATATCTTCACATTGTTTCTGGTTTGGCTTGAGCGTTTACTGGGAGATCAGTATTTGATTCCGATGCACTACTGCAGCTTACCTCATCCCTTGGACCTTCACATTGACGATGAAACACAGAAATTGCGTCGAGATTTAATACAAAATGCACAATGCTGACTTATGTACAAGAAGAGTAAATATTCTCATTGTTTTTGGTTTATTTGAGCGATTCCTGGGAGATCAGTATTTGTTTCCGATGCACTACTGCAGCTTTACTCTATCCCTTGGACCTTCACATTGACGATGAAACACAGAAATTTCGTTGCGATTTAACACAAAAGCCACAATGCCGACTTAAGTACAAGAGGAGTAAATCTTCTCATTGTTTGTGGTTTGCTTTGAGCGTTTCCTGGGAGATCAGTTTTAGATTCCGATGCACTACTGCAGCGTTACTCTATCCCTTGGTCATTCGCAATGACAATGAAACACTGAAATTGCGTCGGGATTTGATACAAAAGGCACAATGCCAACTTAAGTACAAGAAGAGTAAACCTTCACACCGTTTGTGATTTGCTTTGAGCGTTTCCTGGGAGATCAGTCTTAGATTCAGATGCACTACCTCTGCTTTACTCCATTACTTGGACCTTCACACTGACAATGAAACACAGATATGGCGTCGGGATTTAATACAAAAGGCACAATGCCGAATAAGGACAAGTAGAGTAAATCTTCTCATTGTTTGTGGTTTGCTTTGAGCGTTTCCTGGGAGATCAGTATTAGATTCCGATGCACTAATGCAGTTTTAATCTATCCCTTGGACCTTCAGAGTGACGATGCATCACAAAAATTGCGTCGGGATTTAATACAAAAGGCACAATGCCAACTTAAGTACAAGAAGAGTAAATCTTCTATTTGTTTGTGGTTTGCTTTGAGCGTTCCCGGGAGATCAGTATCATATTCCGATGCACTACTGCAGCCTTACTCTATCCCGTGGACCTTCACATTGACGATGAAACACAGAAATTGCGTCAGGATTTAATACAAAAGGCACAATGCAGACTTAAGTACAAGAAGAGTACATGTTCTTTTTGTTTGTGGTTTGCTTTGAGCGTTCCCGTGAGATCAGTATTAGATTCCGATGCACTACTGCGGCCGTACTCTAACCCATGGACCTTCACATTAACAATGAAACACAGAAATTGCGTCGGGATTTAAAGCAAAAGGCACAATGCCGACATAAGTACAAAACGGTTAAATCTTCTCATTGTTCGTGGTTTATTTGTGCGTTTCCTGGGAGATAATTATTAGATTCCGGTGCACTACTGCAGCTTTATTCTATCCCTTGGGCCTTCACATTGACGAAGAAACACAGAAATTGCGTTGGCATTTAATACAAAAGGCACATTGCCGACTTAAGTACAAGTAGAGTAAATCTTCTCATTGTTTGTGGTTTGCTTTGACCGTTCCTGGGTATCAGTAATAGATTCGGATGCACTACTGCACCTTTACTCTATCCCTTTCACACTCACATTGACGATAAAACACAGAAATTACGTCGGGATTTAATACAAAATGCACTATGCCGACTTAAGTACAAGAAGAATAGATCTTCTCATTGTTTGTGGTTTGCTTTGAGCGTTGCCTGTGAGTTCAGTATTAGATTCCAATGCACTACTGCATCTTCACTCTATCCCTTGGACCTTCACATTGACAATGAAACAAAGAAATTGCTTCGGGATTTAATACAAAATGCACAATGCCGACTTAATTAAAAGAAGGTTATATTTTCTCATTGTCAGTGGTTTGTTTGAACGTTTCCTGGGAGATCAGTATTAGAGTCCGATACACTACTGCAGCTTTACTCTATCCCTTGGAGCTTCACATTGACGATGAAACATAGAAATATCGCCGGCATATAATACGAAAGGCACAACGCCGACTTAAGTACAACAATGTTAAATCTTCTCATCGTTTGTGGTTTTTTTGAACGTTTCCTGGTAGATCAGTATTAGATTCCGATACACTACTGCAGCTTTACTCTATCCCTTGGAGCTCTACATTGACGATGAAACATAGAAAAATCGCCGGGTTATAATACTAAAGGTACAACGCTGACTTAAGTACAAGAAGAGTAAATCTTCTTATTGTTTTTGGTTAGCTTTGAGTGTTTCCTGGGAGATCAGTAATTGTTTCCGTTGCACTACTGCAGCTTTACCCAATCCCTTGGACCTTCACTTTGACGATGAAACACAGAAATTGCGTCGGGATATAATACGAAAGGCACAATGCCGACTTAAGTACAAGAAGATTAAGTCTTCTCATTGTTTGTGGTTTGCTTGGAGCGTTTCATGGGTTATCACAATTAGATTCCGATGCACTACTGCAGCTTTATTCTATCCCTTGGACCTTCGCATTGACGACGAAAAACAGAAATTGCGTCGGTATTTAATACAAAAAGCACAATACCGACTTAAAAACAACAAGAGTAAATTGTCTCATTGTTTGTGTTTTGCTTTGAGCGTTTCCTGGGAGCTCAGTATTAGATTCCGATGCACTACTGCAGCTTAACTCTATCCCTTGGATCTTCACATTGACGACGAAAAACAGAAATTGCGGCGTGATTTAATGCAAAAGGTACAATGCCGACTTAAGTACACGAAGAATAAATCTTCTCAATGTTTGTGGTTTGCTTTGAGCGTTTCCTGGGAGATCAGTATTAGATTCCGTTGTTAGATTCCAGAAATTGTGGCGGGGTTTAATGCAAAAGACACAATGCCGTCTTAAGTACAAGAAGAGTATATCTTCTAATTAGTTGTGGTTTGCTTTGAGCGTTTCCTGGGAGATCAGTATTAGATTCCGATGCACTACTGCAGATTTAATCTATCCCTTGGACCACCACATTGACGATGAAACACATAAATTGCGTCGGGATTAAATACAAAATGCACAATGCCGACTTAAGAACAAGAGGAGTATATATTTTCATTGTTTGTGGTTTGCTTAGAGCGTTTCCTGGGGGATCAGTATTAGATTCCGATTCACTACTGCAGCTTTACTCCATCCCTTGGTGATTCACATTGACGATGAAACAACGAAATTGCGTCGGGATGTAATACAAACGGCACAATGCCGACTTAAGTACAAGAAGAGTAATTCTTCTCACTATTTCTGGTTTGTTTTGAGTGTTTTCTGGGAGATCAGTATTAGATTCCGATGCACTACTGCAGCTTTACTCTACCCCTTGGAAATTCACATTGACGATGAAACGCAGAAATTGCCTCTGGATGTTATACAAATTGGACAATGCCGACTTAAGTAGAAGAAGAGTAAAACTTCTAATTATTTGTGGTTTTCCTTTGAGCGTTTCCTGCGGGATCAGTAATAGATTCCGATGCACTACTTCAGCCTTACTCCGTCCCTTGGTCCTTCACATTGACGAAGAAACACAGAAACTGCGTCTGGATGTAATACAAAAGGCATAATGCCGACTTAAGTACAAGAAGAGTCATTCTTCTCACTTTTTGTGGTTTGCATTGGGCGTTTCCTGAGAGTTCTGTATTAGATTCCGTGCACTACTGCAGCTTTACTCTATCCCTTGGACCTTCACATTTACGATGAAAGACAGAAACAGCGTCGGGATTTAATACAAAAGGCACAAAGCCGACTTAAGTACAAGAAGAATAAATCTTCTCATTGTTTGTGGTTTGCTTTGAGCGTTTCCTGGGAGATCAGTATTAGATTCCGATGCTCTAGTGCAGCTTTACTCTATCCCTTTGACCTTCGCATTGACAATGAAACACAGAAATTTGGTCGGGACTTAATACAAAAGGCACAATGCTGACTAAAGTACAAGAAGAGTAAATGTTCGCATTCTTTGTGGTTTCCTTTGAGCGTTTCCTGCGAGATCAGTATTAGATTACGAAGCACTACTGCAGATTTACTCTATCCCTTGGACCTTCACATTGATGTTGGAACTCAGCGTCCGGATTTAATACAAAAGGCATAATGCCGACTTAAGTACAAGTGGACTATATATTCTCATTGTTTGTGGTTTGCTTAGAGCGTATCCAAAGGGATCAGTATTAGATTCCGATGCACTACTGCAGCTTTACTCCATCCTTTGGTCCTTCACATTGACGATGAAACAGTGAAATTGCGTCGGGATGTAATACAAAGGGCACAATGCCGACTTAGGTACAAGAAGAGCAATTCTTCTCACTGTTTGTGGTTTGTTTTGAACGGTTCCTGAGAGATCAGTATTAGATTTCGATGCACTACTGCATCTTTACTCTATCCCTCGGACTTTCACATTAACGATGAAACACAGAAATTGCGTCGGGATGTAATACAAAAAGCACAAACCAGACTTGAATACAAGAAGATTAAATCTCCTCATTGTTAGTGGTTTTCTTTAAGCGTTTCCTGGGAGATCAGTTAAAGATTCCGATGCACTAATGCAGCGTTACTTTATCTCTTGGCCCTTAACATTGACGATGAAACCCAGAAATTGCGTCGGGACTTAATGCAAAAGACACAATGCCGACTTAAGTACAAGAAGAGTAAATCTTCTCAATGTTTCTGGTTTGCTTTGAGCGTTTCCTGGGATCTCAGTATTAGGTTCCGATGCACTACTGCAGCATTACTCCATCCCTTGGTCCTTCACAATGACGATGAAACACAGAAATTTCGTCGGGAAGTAACACAAAAGGCACAATGACGGCTTAAGTACAAGAAGAGTAATTCTTCTCACTGTTTGTGGTTTGCTTTGGGCGTTACGTGGGGGATCACTATTAGATTGCAATGCACTACTGCAGCGTTACTCTATCCCTTGGACCTTCAGATTTACGATGAAACACAGAAATAGTGTCGGGATTTAATACGAAAGGCACAATGACGACTCAAGTGTAGGAAGAGTAAATCTTTTAATTGTTTGTGGTTGCTTTGAGCGTTTCCTGAGATATCACTATTAGATTCCGATGCAATACTGCAGCTTTACTCTAACCCTAGGACCTTCACATTGACGATGAAACACAGAAATTGCGTCGGGGTTTCATACAAAATCTCAATGCCGACTTAAGTACAAGAACAGCAAATCTTCTCATTGTTTGTGGTTTGCATTGAGCGCTTCCTTGGGGATCGGTATTCGATACCGATCCAGTAATGCAGTTTTCCTCTATCCGGTGGTCCTTACATAGGCGATGAAACACAGAAATAGCGTCGGGATTTAATACAAGAGGCACAATGCCGACTTAAGTACAAGAAGAGTTAATCTTCTCATTGTTTGTGGTTTGCTTTGAGCGATTCCTGGGAGATCAGTATTAGATTCCGATGCACTACTGCAGCTTTACTCTATCCCTAAGTACCTTCACAATGACGATGTAACACACAAATTGCGTCGGGATTAAATACAAATGGCACATTGCGGACGTAAGTACAAGAAGAGTAAATCTTCTCATTTATTCTGGTTTGCTTTGTGCGTTTCCTGGGTGATCAGTATTAGTTCCGTAGCACAACTGCAGTTTTACACCATCCTTTGGAACTTCACATTGACGATGAGATCCAGAAATTGCGTCGGGATTTAATACAAAAGGCACAATGCCGACTTAAGTACAAGAAGAGTAAATCTTCTCATTGTTTGTGGTTTGCTTTGAGCTTTTCCTGGGAGATCAGTATTAGATTCAGATGCACCACTGCTGCTTTACTCTATCCCTTGGAGCTTCACATTGACGATGAAACACAGAAATTGCGATGGGATTTAGTACAAAAGGCACAACGCCATCTTAAGTGGAAGAGGAGTAAATCTACTCATTGTCCGTGGTTAGTTTGAGCGTTTCCGGGGAGATCAGTATTAGATTCCGATGCACTACTGCAGCTTTACTCTATCCCCTGGACCTTCACATTGACGATGGAACACAGAAATTGCGTCGGGATTTAATACAAAAGACACAATGCCGACTTAAGTACAAGAAGAGTAAATCTTCTCAATGTTTCTGGTTTGCTTTGAGCGTTTCCTGGGAGATAAGTATTAGATTCCGATGCACTTCTGCAGCTTTACTCTACCCCTTGGACTTTCACATTGCCGATTAATCACAGAAATTGCGTCGGGAATTATTACAAATGCACAATGCCAACTTAAGTTCAAGAAGGGTATTTATTCTCATTGTTTTTGGATTGCTTTGAGCGTTTCCTGGGAGATCAGAATTTGATTCTGATGCACTACTGCTGCTGTACTCTATCCCTTGAACCTTTACTTTGACGATGAAACACAGAAATATCGCCGCGATATAATACAAAAGGCACAATGCCGACTTAAGTACAAGAAGAGTAAATCTTCTCATTGCTTTTAGTTTGCTTTGAGAGATTCCTGGGAGATCAGTATTAGAATCCGATGCACTACTGCAGCTTTACTCTGTCCCTTGGACCCTCTCATTGACGATGAAACACAGAAATTGCGTCGGGATTAAATACAAAAAGCACATTGCCGACGTAAGTACATTAAGAGTAAATCTTCTCAATGTTTGTGGTTTGCTTTGAGCGTATCCTGGGAGATCAGTATTAGTTCCGAAGCACAACTGCAGTTTTACTCCATTCTTTGGACATTCACTTCGCCGATGGAACCAAGAAATTGCGTCGCGATTTAACACAAAATGCACAATGCCGACTTAAGTACAAGAAGAGTAAATCTTCTCATTGTTTGTGGTTTGCTTTGAGCATTTCCTGGGAGATCAGTATTAGATTCCGATGCACTACTGCTGCTGTACTCTATCCCTTGAACCTTTACGTTGACGATGAAACACAGAAATATCGCCGCGATATAATACAAAGGGCACAGTGTCGACTTAAGTACAAGAAGAATAAATCTTCTCAATGTTTCTGGTTTGCTTTGAGCGTTTCCTGGGATCTCAGTATTAGGTTCCGATGCACTACTGCAGCCTTACTCCATCCCTTGGTCTTTAACAATGACGATGAAACACAGAAATTTCGTCGGGAAGTAACACAAAAGGCACAATGCCGGCTTAAGTACAAGAAGAGTAATTCTTCTCCCTGTTTGTGGTGTGCTTTGAGCGTTACGTGGGGGATCACTATTAGATTGCGATGCACTACTGCAGCGTTACTCTATCCCTTGGACGTTCACATTTACGATGAAACACAGAAATAGTGTCGGGATTTAATACAAAAGGCACAATGACAACTCAACTGTAAGAAGAGTAAATCTTTTAATTGTTTGTGGTTGCTTTGAGCGTTTCCTGAGATATCTCTATTAGATTCCGATGCAATACTGCAGCTTTAGTCTAACCCTAGGACCTTCACATTGACGATGGAACACAGAAATTGCGTCGGGGTTTCATACAAAAGGCTCAATGCCGACTTAAGTACAAGAACAGCAAATCTTCTCATTGTTTGTGGTTTGCATTGAGCGCTTCCTGGGGGATCGGTATTCGATTCCGATCCAGTAATGCAGCTTTCCTCTATCCGGTGGTCCTTACATAGGCGATGAAACACAGAAATAGCGTCGGGATTTAATACAAAAGGCACAATGCCGTCTTAAGTACAAGAAGAGTTATTCTTCTCATTGTTTGTGGTTTGCTTTGAGAGTTTCCTGGGAGATCAGTATTAGTTTCGAAACACTACTGCAGCTTTACTCTACCACTTGGACCTTCACTTTGACGGTGAAACCCAGAAATTGCGACGGGATTTAATACAAAAAGCACGATGCCGACTTAAGTACAAGAAGAGTAAATCTTCTCAATGTTTCTGGTTTGCTTTGAGCGTTTCCTGGGAGATAAGTATTAGATTCCGATGCACTTCTGCAGCTTTACTCTACCCCTTGGTCTTTCACATTGCCGATTAATCACAGAAATTGCGTCGGGAATTATTACAAAATGCACAATGCCGACTTAAGTTCAAGAAGGGTATTTATTCTCATTGTTTTTGGATTGCTTTGAGCGTTTCCTGGGAGATCAGAATTTGATTCTGATGCACTACTGCTGCTGTACTCTATCCCTTGAACCTTTACTTTGACGATGAAACACAGAAATATCGCCGCGATATAATACAAAAGGCACAATGCCGACTTAAGTACAAGAAGAGTAAATCTTCTCATTGCTTTTAGTTTGCTTTGAGAGATTCCTGGGAGATCAGTATTAGAATCCGATGCACTACTGCAGCTTTACTCTATCCCTTGGACCCTCTCATTGACGATGAAACACAGAAATTGCGTCGGGATTAAATACAAAAAGCACATTGTCGACGTAAGTACATTAAGAGTAAATCTTCTCAATGTTTGTGGTTTGCATTGAACGTATCCTGGGAGATCAGTATTAGTTCTGAAGCACAACTGCAGCTTTACTCCATTCTTTGGACATTCACTTCGTCGATGGAACCAAGAAATTTCGTCGCGATTTAACACAAAATGCACAATGCCGACTTAAGTACAAGAAGAGTAAATCTTCTCATTGTTTGTGGTTTGCTTTGAGCATTTCCTGGGAGATCAGTATTAGATTCCGATGCACTACTGCAGCTTTACTCTATCCATTGGTCCTTCACATTGTTAATGAAACAAAGAAAATGCGTCCGGATTTAATACAAAAGGAACAATGCCTTCTGAAGTACAAGAGGAGCATATATTCTCTTTGTTTGTGGTTTGCTTGGAGCGTTTCCTGGGAGATCAGTATTAGATTCCATTGCACTACAGCAGCTTTACTCTATACCTTGGACTTTCACATTGACGATGAAACATAGAAATTGTGTCGGGATATGATACAAAAGGCACAATGCCGACCTAAGTACAAGAAGAATATATCTTCTCATGTTTGTGGTTTGTTTTGAGCGTTTTTGGGAGATCAGTATTAGATTCCGATGCACTACTGCATCTATACTCTATCACTTGGACCTTCACATTAAAGATGAAACACAGAAAATGTGTCGGAATTTAATACAAAAGGCACAATGCCGACCTAAGTACAAGAGGAGAAAATATTCTCTTTGTTTGTGGTTTGATTTGAGCGTTTCCTGGGAGATCAGTATTAGATTCCGATGCACTACTGCAGCTTTACCCTATCCCTTGGACCTCCTCATTGACGATGAAACACAGAAATTGCGTCTGGATTTAATACAAATGGCACAATGCTAAATAAAGTACAAGGAGAGTAAATCTTCTCATTGTATGTGGTTTGCTTTGAGCGTTTTTGGGAGATCAGTATTAGATTCCGATGCACTACTGCATCTATACTCTATCCCTTGGACCTTCACAATGACGATGAAATACAGAAATTGCGTCGGGATTAAATAGAAAAGGCACATTGCCGACGTAAGTACAAGAAGCGTAAACCTTCTCATTGTTTGTCTTTTGCTTTGAGCGTTTCCTGGGTGATCAGTATTAGTTCCGAAGCACAACTGCAGCTTTACTCCATCCTTTGGACCTTCACATTGACGATGAAACCCAGAAATTGCGTCGGGATTTAACATAAAAGGCACAATGCCGACTTAAGTACAAGAAGAGTTAATCTTCTCATTGTTTGTGGTTTGCTTTGAGCATTTCCTGGGAGATGAGTATTAGATTCCGATGCACTACTGCAGCATTACTCTATCCCTTGGAGCTTAACATTGACGATGAAACACAGAATTTGCGTTGGGATTTAATACAAAAAGCACAATGCCGACTTAAGTACAAGAAGAGTAAATCTTCTCAATGTTTCTGGTTTGCTTTGAGCTTTTCCTGGGAGATCAGTATTAGATTCCGATGCACTTCTGCAGCAGTACTCTACCCCTTGGACTTTCACATTGAAGATGAAACACAGAAATATCGTCGCGATGTAATACGAAAGGCACAATGCCGACTTAAGTACAAGAAGAGTAAATCTTCTCATTGTTTGTGGTTTGCTTTGAGCGTTTCCTGGAAGATCGGTATTAGATTCCGATGCACCAATGCAGCTTTACTCTATCCCTTGCAGCTCGACATTGGCGATCAAACACGGAAAATGCGACGGGACTTAATACAAAAGGCACAATGCCGACTTAAGTACAAGGGGAGATAATATTCTCTTTGTTTGTGGTTTGCTTTGAGAGATTCATGAGAGATCGGGATTTGATTCCAATGCACTACTGCAGCTTTACTCTATCCCTCGGGCCTTCACATTGACGATGAAACAGAGAAATTGCCACGATATTTAATACAAAATGCACAATACCGACTTAAGTACAAGAAGATTAAATTGTCTCATTGTTTTGGTTTGCTTTGAGCGTTTTCTGGGAGATCAGTATTAGTATCCGATCCACTACTGCAGCTTTACCCTATACTTTGGAACTTCACAATGGCGATGAAACACAGAAATTGTCCTAATTTAATACAAAATGCACAATGCCGACTTAAGTACAAGAAGAGAAAATCTTTTCACTGTTTGTGGTTTGGTTTGAGCGTTTCCTGGGAGATCAGTATTAGAATCCGATGCACTACTGCAGCTCTACTCTAACCCTTGGACCTTCACACTGACGATGAAACACAGAAATTGCGTCGGGATTAAATATAAAAGGCACATTGCGACGTAAGTACAAGAAGATTAAATCTTCTCATTGTTTGTGGTTTCCTTTGAGCGTTTCCTGGGAGATCAGTACTGGATTCGAATGCACTACTGTAGCTTTCATCTATCCCTTGGACCTTAGCATTGTCGATGAAACACACAAATAGCATCGGGATTTAATACAAAAGGGACAATGCCGACTTAAGTACAAGAGGAGTAAATATTCTCTTTGTTTGAGGTTTGGTTTGAGTGTTTCCTGGGAGATCAGTATTAGATTCCGATGCACTACTGCAACTTTACTCTACCACTTGGACCCACACACTAACGATGAAACACAGAAATTGCGTCGGGATTGAATACAATAGGCACAATGCAGACTTAAATACAAGAAGAGTAAATCTTCTCACTGTTTGTGGTTTGCTTTGAGTGTTTCCTGGGAGATCAGTCTTAAATTCCGATGCACGACTGCAGCTTAACTCTATCCCTTGGACCTTCACATTGACGATGAAACACAGAAATTGCATCGGGATTTAATACAAAAGGGACAATGCCGACTTAAGTACAAGAGGAGTAAATATTCTCTTTATTTGAGGTTTGGTTTGAGCGTTTCCTGGGAGATCAGTATTAGATTCCGATGCACTACAGCAACTTTACTCTACCGCTTGGACCCACACACTGACGATGAAACACAGAAATTGCGTCGGGATTTAATACAATTGGCACAATGCAGACTTAAGTACAAGAAGAGTAAATCTTCTCACTGTTTGTTGTTAGCTTTGAGTGTTTCCTGGGAGATCAGTCTTAAATTCCGATGCACGACTGCAGCTTAACTCTATCCCTTGGACCTTCACATTGACGATGAAACACAGAAATAGCGTCGGGATTTAATACAAAAGGCACAATGAAGACTTAAGTACAAGAAGAGAAATTCTTCTCATCGTTTGTGGTTTGCTTTTAGCGTTTCCTGGGAGATCAGTACTAGATTCCGATGCACTACTGATGCTTTACTCTATCCCTTGGACTTTCACATTGTTGATGAAACAAAGAAAATGCGTCTTTATTTAATACAAAAGGCACAATGCCGTCTTAAGTACAATAGGAGTATATACTCTCTTTGGTTTGCTGGGAGCGTTTCCTGGGAGATCATGTATTAGTTTCCGATGCACTACTGCAGCTTTACTCTATCTCTTGTTCCTTCACATTGACGATGAAACACAGAAAACGCGTCGGGATTTAACACAAAAGGCACAATGCCGACTTAAGTACAAGAGTAGAAAATATTCTCTTCGTTTGTGGTTTGCTTTCAGCGTTTCCTGGGAGATCAGTATTACATTCCGATGCACTACAGCAGCTTTACTCTACCCCTTGGACCTACACATTGACGACGGAACACAGAAATTGCGTCTGTATTTAATCCAAAAGGCACAATGCAGACTAAAGTACGCGGAGAGAAAATCTTCTCATTGTTTGTGGTTTGCATTGAGCGTTCCCTGGGAGATCAGTATTAGATTCCCATGCACTACTGCTGCTTTACTCTATCCCTTGGACGTTCACATTGACGACGAAACACGGAAATTGCGTCGGGATTTAATACAAAAGCACAATGCCGACTTAAGTATAAGAAGAGTGGATCTTCTAATTGTTTGTGGTTTGCTTTGAATGTTTCCAGGGACTCCAGTATTAGATTCCGATGCACTACTGCAGCTTTACTCTATCCTTCGGGCCTTCACATTAACGATGAAACAGAGAAATTGCCTCGGTATTTAATACAAAATGCACTATACTGACTTAAGTACAAGAAGAGTGAATTGTCTCATTGTCTGTGGTTTGCTTTGAGCGTTTCTGGGAGATCAGTGCTGGATTCGAATGCACTACTGTAGCTTTAATCTATCCCTTGGACCTTAACATAGACGATGAAACACTGAAATTGCGTCAGGATATAATACGAAATGCACAATGTCGACTTAAGTACAAGAGGAGTAAATATTCTCTTTGTTTGTGGTTTGGTTTTAGCGTCTCCTGGGAGATCAGTATTAGATTCCGACGCACTATCGCAGCTTTACTCTATCCCTTGGACGTTCACATTAACGAAGACACACAGAAATTGCGTCAGGATTTAATACAAAAGGCACAATGCTGACTCAAGTACAAGAAGAGTAAATCTTCTCACTGTTTGTGGTTTGCTTTGAGCGTTTCCTGGGAGATCAGTGTTAAATTCCGATGCATTACTGCAGCTTTGCTCTATCCCTTGGACCCTCACATTGACGATGAAACACAGAAATAGCGTCGGGATTTAATACAAAAGGCACAATGATGACTTAAGTACAAAAAGAGCAAATCTTCACATCGTTTGTGGTTAGCTTTTAGCCTTACCTGGGAGATCAGTACTAGATTCCGATACACTACTGCAGCTTTTCTCTATCCCTTGGACCTTCACATTGACGAAGAATCACAGAAATTGCGTTGGGATTTAATACGATAGGCACAATGCCGACTTAAGTACAAGAGGAATAAGTCTTCTCATTGTTTGAGGTTTGCTTTGAGCGTTTCCTGGGGTATCAGTACTAGATTCCGATGCACTACTGCAGCTTTACTCTATCCCTTGCGCTTTCACATTGTTGTTGAAACAAAGAAAATTCGTCGGGATTTAATACAAAAGTCACAATGCCGACTTAAGTACAAGAGGAGTATATATTCTCTTTGTTTGTTGTTTGCTGGGAGCGTTTCCTCGGATATCAGTATTAGACTCCGATGCACTACTGCAGCTTTACCCTATCCCTTGGACCTCCACATTGACGGTGAAACACATTACTTTCGTCAGCATTTAATACAAGAGGCACAATGCCAAATTAAGTACAAGGAGAGAGAATCTTCTCATTGTTTGTGGTTTGCTTTGAACGCTTCCTGGGATATCAGTATTAGATTCCGATGCACTACTACAGCCTTACTCTATCCCTTGGACCTACGCAATGACGATGAAACACAGATATTGCGTTAGGATTTAATACAAAAGGCAAAATGCCGACTTAAGTACCAGAAGAGTAAATACTCTTATTGTTTATGGTTTGCTTTGAGCGTTTCCTGGGGGATCAGTACTAGATTCCGATGCACTACTGCAGCTTTACTCAAACCTTTGGAACTTCACATTGACAAATTAACACAGAAAATGCGTCGGGGTTTAATTCAAAAGGCAGAATGCCGACCTATGTACAAGAAAAGAAAATATTCTCTTTGTTTGTGGTATACTTTGAGCGTTTCCTGGGAGATCAGTATTACATTCCATCGCACTACTGCAGCTTTACTCTATCCCTTGGACCTCCACATTGACGATGAAACACAGAATTTGCGTCTGGATTTAATACAAAAGGCACAATGCCGACTAAAGTACAAGGAGAGTATACCTTCTCATTGTTTGTGGTTTGCTTTGAGCGTTTCCTCGGTGAACAGTATTAGGTTCCGATGCACTACTGCAGCTTTCCTCCATCCCTTGGACCTTCACATTGACGACGAAACACAGAAATTGCGTCGCGATTTAATACAAAAGGCACAATGCGGACTTACGTACAAGAAGCGTAGATCTCCTCATTGTTTTTGCTTTGCTTTGAGCGTTTCCTGGGAGATCAGTTTGAGATTCAGATGCACTACTGCAGCTTTACTCTATCCCTTGGACCTTCACATTGACGATGAAACACAGAAATTGCATCGGGATTAAACACAAAACGCACAATGCCGACTCAAGTACAAGAGGAGTAAATCATCCTATTGTTTGCGGTTTGCTTAGAGCGTTTCTTGGGAGATCAGTATTAGATTCCGATGCACTACTGCAGCTTTACGCTATCCCTTGGACCTTCACATTCACGATGAAGCACAGAAATTGCGTCGGGATTTTATGCCAAAGGCACAAAGCCAACTTAAGTACAGGAAGATTAAATCTTCTCATTGTTTGTGGTTTGCTTTGAGCATTTCCTGGAAGATCAGTATTAGATTCCAATGCACTACTGCAGATTTACTCTATCCCTTGGACCAGAACATTGTCGATGAAACACAGAAATAGTGTCGGGATTTAATACAAAAAGCACAATGACGGCTTAAGTGCAAGAAGAGTAAATCTTCTTATTCTTTGTGGTGTGCTTTGAGCGGTTCCTGGGAGATCAGTATTTGATTCTGATACACTACTGCAGCTTTACTGTATCCCTTGGACCTTCACATTAACGATGAAACACAGAAATTGCGTCGGGATTTAATGCAAACGACACAATGCCGACTTAAGTACAAGAAGAGTAAATCTTCAAATTGTTTGTGGTTTGCTTTGAGCGTTTCCTGGGATATCACTATTAGTTTCCGATGCACTACTGCAGCTTTACTCTATCCCTTGGACCTTCACAGTTACGATGAAACACAGAAATTGCGTCGGCGTTTAATACAAAAGGCTCAATACCGACTTAAGTACAAGAAGAGTAAATCTTCACATTGTTTGTGGTCAGCTTTGAGCGTTTCCTGGCAGATCAGTATTAGATTCCGAACTACTGCTGCTTTAATCTATCCCTTGGAACTTCACATTGACGACGAAACACAGAAATTGCGTCGGGACTTAATACAAATGGCTCAATGCCGACTTAAGTACAAGAAGAGTAAATCTTCTCATTGTTTGTGGTTTGCTTTGAGCGTTCCTGGGGGATCAGTACTAGATTCCGATGCACTACTGCAGCTTTGCTCTATCCCTTCGACATTCACATTGAAGATGTAACACAGATATAGTGTCGGGATTTAATACAAAAGGCACCATGACGCCTTAAGTGCAAGGAGAGTAAATCTTCCCATTGTTTGTGGTTTGCTTTGAGCGTTTCCAGACAGATCAGTGTTAGATTCCGATGCACTACTGCAGCTTTACTCTATCTCTTGGACCTTCACATTGACGTTGAAAGACAGAAATTGCATCGGGATTAAATACAAATCGCACAATGCCGACTTAAGTATAAGAGGAGTATATCTTCCCATTGTTTGTGGTTTGCTTTGAGCGTTTCCTGAGAGATCAGTATTAGATTCCGTAGCACTACTGCACCTTTACTCTATCCCTTGGGCCTTTGCTTAGACGATGAAACACAGAAAACGCGTCGGGATATAATAGAAATGGCACAATGCCTACTTAAGTACAAGCAGAGTATATGTTCTCATTGTTTGTGGTTTGCTTTGAGCGTTTCCTGGAAGATCAGTATTAGATTCCGATGCACCACTGCTGCTTTACTCTATCCCTTGGAGCTTCACATTGACGACAAAGCACAGAAATTGCGTCGCGATTTAATACAAAAGGCACATTGCCGACTTAAGTACAAGAAGAGTAAATCTTCTCACTGTTTGTGGGTTGCTTTGAGCGGTTTTTGGGAGATCAGTCTTATATTTCGTTGCACTACTGCAGCAATACTCTATCCCTTGGACCTTCACATTGACCATGAAACACAGAAATAGTGTCGGGATTTAATACAAAGGGCACAATAAAGACTTAAGTACAAGGAAAGTAAATCTTCTCATTTTTTGTGGTTTGCTTTTTGCGTTTCCTGTGAGATCAGTACTAGATTCCGATGCACTACTGCAGCTTTACTCTATCCCTTGGATCTTCACATTGACGATGAAACACATAAATTGCGTTAGGATTTAATTCAAAAGGCACATTGCCGACTTAAGTACAAGATGAGTAAATCTTCTCATTGTTTGTGGTTTGCTTTGAGCGTTTCCTGGGGGATCAGTACTAGATTCCGATGCACTACTGCAGCTTTACTCTATCCCTTGGACCTTCACATTGATGATGATACAAAGAAAATGCGTCGGGATTTAATACAAAAGGCACAAAGCCGACCTAAGTACAAGAGGAGTATATATTCTCTTTGTTTGTGGTTTGCTTTGAGCGTTTCCTGGGAGATCAGTATTAGATTCCGATGCACTACTGGAGCTTTACTCTATGCCTTGGACCTCCACATCGACGATGAAACACAGAAATTGCGTCTGTATTTAACACAAAAGGCACAATGCCAACTGAAGTACAAGGAGGGTAAATCTTCTCATTGTTTGTGGTTTGCTTTGAGCGTTTCCTGGGAGATCAGTATTAGATGCCGATGCGCTACTGCAGCTTTACTCTATCCCGTGGACCTTCACATTGACGTCGAAACACAGAAATTGCGTCGGGATTTATTACAAAAGGCACGATTCTGACTTAAGTACAAGAAGAGTAGATCTTCTCATAGTTTGTGGGTTGCTTTGAGCGTTTCCTGGGAGATCAGTATTAGACTCCGATGCACTACTGCAGTTTTACTCTATACCTTGGACCTTCACATAGACGATGAAACATAGAAATATCGTCGGGATTACATACAAAAGGCACTATGCCGACTTAAGTACAAGAGGAGTATATCTACTCATTGTTTGCGGTTTGCTGAGAGCGTTTCCTGGGCGATCAGTAGTAGATTCCGATGCATTACTGCTGCCTTACTCCATCCCTTGGGCCATCGCATTGACGATGAAACACAGAAATTGCGTCGAGATGTAATACAAAAGGCACAATGACGACTTAAGTACAAGATGAGTAAATCATCTCATTGTTTGTGTTTTCCTTGAGCGTTCCTCGGGAATCAGTACCAGATTCCGATGCACTACTGCAGCTTTACCCTATTCCTTGGACCTTCACATTGACGATGAAACACAGAAATTGGGTCGGGATTTAATACAAAAGGCACAATGCCGAATTCGGTACAGGAAGTGTGAATCTTCTCATTGTTTGTGGTTTGAATTGAGCGTTTGCTAGGCGATCAGTATTTCGCGTTTTTTTAATAACGCATATACGAAAAGAGCCGCGAAATATCTGTTAGTAATGCCGTGCTTTGAATTTCTTTATCATCATTACTTTTTAACGAAGCAATATATATATATATATATATATATATATATATATATATATATATATTGAGATCTTATTGTTCTGTATCTGGCCTACAATTAAAGGAACGTTTTTTCGTGACTGTAACTCATTCTAAAAATCAACATATCTTCCCTACATTATAGTTATTGAAAATTGAAATTACTTGGCTATGAACACTGATGTTACAGTTCGTATGATCGTTCAACAACAAAATTTTGCAGTGGATTTTGTTTCTCGGTAAAACACCATTCAATGCTACGACTAGCACAAGAACATGAGACTCTTATTAAAGAAATACGTTTTCACTATAAAGTTTGCCAGACCAGAACGGAGCACAGCAAGATTCCTATTAGATTTTGACGGTACATTAACTTATTTGTACTGTGAGTTATATACTATCAGCAGCCCGCGTCAACCTGCAACACATCATAAAATCTGCTGATCTGCACTGCAAGTTTGGAAGCTAAAAGAAATAATATTATTTTACTGTTACTTTACCGCTTCCTTGCGGTATGATAGACTATATTGGAAGTCGTTTGAATACTCCGCGGCAGCGGCTCTTACGTTCGCCACGCAGCTCAGCACCACAGATAATATTTATATAACTGAAAAATGTCTCAACAGGATGGGATAATAGGCAAGTAAGGTTTAACAATTAATAATGCAAGTTTTCATTTACATAACTCTATTAAAACATTTAAATATTTCAATTGTTACACACCTTTATGAATTCATTCGTAATGGCGTACTTCTCTTAGTCTCGACAAAAGAATGCTACACTAGCGTTCGCCACTACGACACAGGATATCTAACTCGCTCGACTCCCAGATGATAGAAGGCAAAGAAATTGATATTCGTCACGTATTATATACTAGTTACTTATTTTAATCTTCGTTCGACATTTATCGTCTGTGGCGGTTTCATTACTCGCCGACGCAGATATTCTCAAAAATAAATAATAGAAAAAATACATAATTTTATACAATAACCCAATATGATACATATAATTTTCTCGTTACTACATAATATGTTGTTTTTGTTTCTTACTAGACGTTACGATTATTAGACAACGATACACTACTGCAGCTTCACTCTATCCGCTGGAACTTAGCATTGCCGATGAAACACAGAAATTGCGTCGGGATTTAATACTAAAGGCACAATGCCGACCCAAGTACAAGAAGAGTAAATCTTCTCATTCTTTGTGGTTTGTTTTGTGCGTTTCCTGGGAGATCAGAATTAGATTCCGATTCACTACTGCAGCTTTACTCTATCCCTTTCACCTTCACATTGACGATAAAACACAGAAAATGCGTCGGGATTTAATACAAAATGCACAATGCCGACTTAAGTAAAAGAAGGTAAAATCTTCTCATTGTTTGTGGTTTGTTTGAGCGTATCCTGGGAGATCAGAATTAGATTCCGATGCACTACTCCAGCATTACTCTATCCCTTGGACCTTCACATTGACGATGAAACACAGAAATTGCGTCGGGATTTAAAAACAAAAGGCATAATGCCGACTTCAGTACAGGAAGTGTAAATCTTCTCATTGTTTGTGGTTTGCTTTGAGCGTTTCCTGGGCGATCAGTATTAGATTCCGAAGCACTACTGCAGCTTTACTCTATCCCTTGTACCTTCACATCGAAAATGAAACACAAAAATTGCGTCAGGTTTTAATACAAAAGGCACATTGCCGACTTAAGTACTTGAAAAGGAATTCTTCTCATTGTTTGTGGTTTGCTTTGAGCGTTTCCTGGGAGATCAGTATTAGATTCCGACGCACAACTACAGCTTTCCTCTATCCCTCGGGCCTCCACATTGACGATGAAACACAGAAATTGCGTCGCGATTTAATGCAAAAGGCACAACGCCAACCTAAGTAGAAGAAGAGTAAATCTTTTAATTGTTCGTGGCTTGTTTGAGCGTTTCCTGGGACATCAGTATTAGATTCTGATGTACTACTGCAGCTTTACTATATCGCTTGGACCATCACATTGACGATGAAACACAGAAATGGCGTCGGAATTTAATACAAAAGGCACAATGTCTACTTAAGTACAAGGAGAGTAAATCTTCACATTGTTAGTGGTTTGCTTTGAGCGTATCCTGGGAGTTCAGTATTAGATTCCGATGCACTACTGCAGCTTTACTCTATCCCTTGGACCTTCACATTGATGATGAAACACAGAAATTGCGTCGTGATTTAATACAAAAGGCACAACGCCAACTTAAGTAGAAGAAGAGTAAATCTTTTCATTGTTCGTGGTTTGTTTGAGCGGATCCGGGGAGATCAGTATTAGATTCCGAAGCACTACTGCGGCTTTACTCTATCCCTTGGACCTTCACATTGACGATGAAGCACAGAAATTGCGTCGGGTTTTAATACAAAAGGCACAATGCAGACTTAAGTACATAATGAGTAAATCTCCTCAATGTTTGTGGTTTGCTTTGAGCGTTTCCTGGGAGATCAGTATTAGATTCCGATTCACTACTTCAGCTTCACTCTATCCCTTGGACCTTCACATTGACGATGAAACACAGAAATTGCGTCTGGATTTAACACAAAAGGCACAATGCCGACCAAAGGACAAGGAGAGTATATCTTCTCATTGTTTGTGGTTGCTTTGAGCGTTTCCTGGGAGTTCAGTATTAGATTCCGATGCACTAATGCAGTTTTACTCTATCCCTTGGACCTTCACATTGACGATGAAGCACAGAAATTGCGTCGGGTTTTAATACAAAAGGCACAATGCAGACTTAAGTACATAATGAGTAAATCTCCTCAATGTTTGTGGTTTGCTTTGAGCGTTTCCTGGGAGATCAGTATTAGATTCCGATTCACTACTTCAGCTTCACTCTATCCCTTGGACCTTCACATTGACGATGAAACACAGAAATTGCGCCGGGATTTAATACAAAAGGCACAATGCCGACTTAAGTACAAGAAGAGTAATTCTTCCCATTTTTTGTGGTTTGCTTTGAGCGTTTCTTGGGAGATCAGTATTAGATTCCGATGCACTACTGCAGCTTTACTCTATCCCTTGGACCTTCACATTTACTATGAAACACAGAAATTGCGTTGGGGTTTAATACAAAAGACACAATGCCGACATAAGTACAAGAAGAATAAATCTTCTAATTCTTTGTGGTTTGCTTTGAGCGTTCCTGGGGAATCAGTACTAGATTCCGATGCACTAGTGCGGCTTTACTTTATCCCTTGGACCTTCACATTGACAATGAAACACAGAAATTGCGTTGGGATTTAATACAAAAGGCACAATGCCGACTTAAGTACATGAAGAGTAAATCTTCTCATTCTTTGTGGTTTGCTTTGAGCGTTCCTGGGGAATCAGTACTAGAGTCCGTTGCACTTGTGCAGCTTTATTCTACCCCTTGGACCTTTACATTGGCGATGAAAGACGGAAAATGCGTAGGGATTTAATACAAAAGGCACAATGCCGACTTAAGTACAACATGAGTAAATATCCTCTTTGTTTGAGGTTTGCTTTGAGCATTTCCTGGGAGATCAGTATTAGATTCCGATGCACTCCTGCAGCTTTACTCTATCCCTTGGACATTCACATTGACGATGAAACACAGAAATTGCGCCGGGACTTAATTCAAAAAGCACAATGCCGACTTAAGTACAAGAAGAGTGAACCTTCTCATTGTTTGTGGTTTGCTTTGAGCGTTTCCTGGGAGATCAGTATTACATTCCGATGCACTACTGCAGCTTTACTCTATCCCTTGGTCCTTCACATTCACGATGAAACACAGAAATTGCGTCGGGATTAATACAAAAGGCACAATGCCAACTTAAGTATAAGGAGAGCAATTCTTCTCATGGTTTGTGGTTTGCTTTGAAGGTTTCCTGGGAGATCAGTATTAGTTTCCGATGCACTACTGCAGCTTTACTCTATCCTTTGGACCTTCACATTGACGATGAAACACAGAAAACGCGTCGGCATTTAATACTACAGGCAGAATGCCAACTTAAATACAGGAGGAGTAAATATCCTCTTTGTTTGTTGTTTGCTTTGGGAGTTTCCTGGGAGATCAGTATTAGATCCGATGCACTACTGCTGCTTTGCTCTATCCCTAGGACCTTCACATTGACGATGAAACACAGTAATTACGTCGGGATTAATACAAAAGGCACAATGCCAACTTAAGTACAAGGAGAGCAATTCTTCTCATGGTTTGTGGTTTGCTTTCAAGGTTTCCTGGGAGCTCAGTATTAGTTTCCGATGCACTACTGCGGCTATACTCTATTCTTTGGACCTTCACATTGACGATGAAACACAGAAATTGCATCGGGATTTAATACAAATGGCACAATGCCGAATGAAGTACAAGAGGAGAAAATATTCAATTTGTTTGTGGTTTGCTTTGAGAGTTTCCTGGGAGATCAGTATTAAATTCCGATGCACTACTGGAGCTATACTCTATCCCTTGGACCTCCAAATTGACGATAAAACACAGAAATTGCGTCTGGATTTAATACAAAAGGCACAATGCCGACTGCAGCATAAGCAGGATAAATCTTCTCATTCTTTGTGGTTTGTATGAGCGTTTCCAGGGAGAACAGTATTACATTCCGATACACAACTGCAGCTTTACTCTATCGCTTGGACCTTCACATTGCCAATGAAACACAGAAATTGCGTCGGGATTTAATACAAATGCACAATGCCGACTTAAGTACAAGAAGAGTAAATCTTCTCATTGTATATGTTTTCCTTTGAGCGATCCTGGGGAATCAATACCAGATTCCGATGCACTACTGCAGCTTAACTCTATAACTTGGACCTTTACATTGACGGTGAAACACAGAAATTGCGTCGGGATTAAATACAAAAGCACAATGCCGACCTCAGTACAAGAAGAGTAAATCTTCACATACACTCCTGGAAATTGAAATAAGAACACCGTGAATTCATTGTCCCAGGAAGGGGGAATTTTATTGACACATTCCTGGGGTCAGATACATCACATGATCACACTGACAGAACCACAGGCACATAGACACAGGCAACAGAGCATGCACGATGTCGGCACTAGTACAGTGTATATCCACCTTTCGCAGCAATGCAGGTTGCTATTCTCCCATGGAGACGATCGTAGAGATGCTGGATGTAGTCCTGTGGAACGGCTTGCCATGCCATTTCCACCTGGCGCCTCAGTTGGACCAGCGTTCGTGCTGGACGTGCAGACCGCGTGAGACGACGCTTCATCCAGTCCCAAACATGCTCAATGGGGGACAGATCCGGAGATCTTGCTGGCCAGGGTAGTTGACTTACACCTTCTAGAGCACGTTGGGTGGCACTGGATACATGCGGACGTGCATTGTCCTGTTGGAACAGCAAGTTCCCTTGCCGGTCTAGGAATGGTAGAACGATGGGTTCGATGACGGTTTGGATGTACCGTGCACTATTCAGTGTCCCCTCGACGATCACCAGTGGTGTACGGCCAGTGTAGGAGATCGCTCCCCACACCATGATGCCGGGTGTTGGCCCTGTGTGCCTCGGTCGTATGCAGTCCTGATTGTGGCGCTCACCTGCACGGTGCCAAACACGCATACGACCATCATTGGCACCAAGGCAGAAGCGAATCTCATCGCTGAAGACGACACGTCTCCATTCGTCCCTCCATTCACGCCTGTCGCGGCACCACTGGAGGCGGGCTGCACGATGTTGGGGCGTGAGCGGAAGACGGCCTAACGGTGTGCGGGACCGTAGCCCAGCTTCATGGAGACGGTTGCGAATGGTCCTCGCCGATACCCCAGGAGCAACAGTGTCCCTAATTTGCTGGGAAGTGGCGGTGCGGTCCCCTACGGCACTGCGTAGGATCCTACGGTCTTGGCGTGCATCCGTGCGTCGCTGCGGTCCGGTAACAGGTCGACGGGCACGTGCACCTTCCGCCGACCACTGGCGACAACATCGATGTACTGTGGAGACCTCACGCCCCACGTGTTGAGCAATTCGGCGGTACGTCCACCCAGCCTCCCTCATGCCCACTATACGCCCTCGCTCAAAGTCCGTCAACTGCACATACGGTTCACGTCCACGCTGCCGCGGCATGCTACCAGTGTTAAAGACTGCGATGGAGCTGCGTATGCCACGGCAAACTGGCTGACACTGACGGCGGCGGTGCACAAATGCTGCGCAGCTAGCGCCATTCGACTGCCAACACCGCGGTTCCTGGTGTGTCCGCTGTGCCGTGCGTGTGATCATTGCTTGTACAGCCCTCTCGCAGTGTCCGGAGCAAGTATGGTGGGTCTGACACACCGGTGTCAATGTGTTCTTTTTTCCATTTCCAGGAGTGTATTTTGTGGTTTGCTTTGAGCGTTTCCGGGAGATTAGTATTAGTTTACGATGCACTACTGCAGCTTTACTCTATCCCTTGGACTTTCACATTATCGATGAAACACAGACATTGCGTCGGGATTTAGTACGAAAAGGAAAATGCCGGCTTAAGTACAAGAAGGTTAAATCTTTTCATTTTTTGTGGTTTGTTTGAGCGTTTACTGGGAGATCACTATTATATTCCGATGCACTACTGCAGCTTTACTCTATCCCTTGGACCTTCACATTGACGATGAAACACAGAAATTGCGTCGGGATTAAATACAAAAGGCACAAAGCCGACTTAAGTACAAGAAGAGTAAGTCTTCTCATTGTTTGTCGTTTGCTCTGAGCGTTTCCTGGGAGATCAGTATTACCTTGCGATGCACTACTCTGGCTTAACCTTATGCCTTGTACCCTCACATTGACGATGAAACACAGAAATTGCGTCGTGATTTAATACAAAAGGCACAATGTCGAATTAAGTACAAGAGGAGTAAACCTTCTCTTTGTTTGTGGTTTGCTTTGAGCGTTCCTGGGGAATCAGTACTAGATTCCGATGCACTACTGCAGTTTTACTCCATCCCTAGGACCTTTAAATTGACGATGAAACACAAATATTGCTTCGGGATTTAATGCAAAACGCACAATTCCGACTTATGTACAAGAAGAATAAATCTTCTCATTGTTTGTGGTTTGCTTTGAGCGTTTCTTGGGAGATCAGTATAAGTTTCCGAAGCACTATTGCAGCTTTACTCTATCCCTTGGACCTTCAGATTGACGATGAGATACTGAAATTGCGTCGGGATTTAAAAGAAAAGGAACAATGCCAACTTAAGTACAAAAATAGTATATCTTTTCATTGTTTGTGGTTTGCTTTGAGCTTCCTGGGAGATCAGTGTTAGATTCCGATTCACTACTGCAGCTTTACTCCATTCCTTGGACCTTCACATTGACGATGAAACACAGAAATTGCTTCGGGATTTAATACTAAAGGCACAATGCCGACATTAGTACAAGAGGAGGAAATCTTCTCTTTGTTTGTGGTTTGCTTTGAGCGTTCCTGGGAAATCAGTACTAGATTCCAATGCACTAGTGCATCTTTACTATATCCCTTGGACCTTTCCATTGACGATGAAACACAGAAAATGCGTCGGGATTTAATACAAAAGGCATAATGCCGACTTAAGTACAAGAGGAGAAAATATTTTCTTTGTTTGTGGTTTGCTTTGAGGGTTCCCTGTAAATTAAAATTAGATTCCGGTGCATTACTGCAGCCTTACTCTATCCCTTCGACCTTCACATTGACGATGAAACACAGAAATTGCGTCGGGATGTAATGCAAAAGGCAAAAAGCCGACTTAAGTACAAGAAGAGTAAATCTTCTCAATGCTTGTGGTTGGATTTGAGCGTTTCCTGGGAGATCAGTTTTAGATTCCGATGCACTAGTGCAGCTTTACTCTATCCCTTGGACCTTCACATTGACGATGAAACACAGAATTTGCATCGGGATTTAATACAAAAGGCACAATACCGACTTAAGTACAAGAAGAGTAAATCTACTCATTGTTTGTGGTTTGCTTTGAGCGTTTCCTGGGAGATCAGTATTAGATTCCGATGCACTACAGCAGCTTTACTCTATCCCTTGGACCTTCACATCGACGATGAAACACAGATATTGCGCCGGGACTTAATACTAAAAGCACAAAGCCGACATAAGTACAAGAAGAGTAAATCTTCTCATTGTTTGTGTTTTCCTCTGAGCGTGCCTGGGGAATCAGTACCAGATTCCGATGCACTACTGCAGCTTTACTCTATCCCATGGACCTTTACATTGACGATGAAACACAGAAATTGCGTCGGGATTAAATACAAAAGCACAATGCCGACTTAAGTTCAAGAAGAGTAAATCTTCTCATTCTTTGTGGTTTGCTTTGAGCGTATCCTGGGAGATCAGTATTAGGTACCGATGCACTACTGCAGCTTTACTCTTTCCCTTGGACCTTCACATTGATGATGAAACACAGAAAATTTGTCGGGATTTAATACGAACGGCTTAATGCCGACTTAAGTACAAGAAGAGTAAATCTTCTCATTGTTTGTGGTTTGCTTTGAGCGTTTCCTGGGAGATCAGAACTAGATTCGCATGCACTACTGCAGCTTTTATCTATTCCTTGGACCTTCTCATTGACGATGAAACACATAAATTGCGTCGGGAATTAATACAAAAGGCACAATGCCGACTTATGTACAAGCAGGATTAATCTTCTCATTGTTTGTGCTTTGTATGAGCGTTTCCTGGGAGATCAGTATTACATTCCGATGCACTACTGCAGCTATACTCTATCCCATGGACCTTTACATTGACGATGAAACACAGAAATTGCGTCGGGATTAAATACAAAAGCACAATGCCGACTTAAGTACAAGAAGAATAAATTTTCTCATTGTTTGTGGTTTGCTTTGAGCGTATCCTGGGAGATCAGTATTAGGTAACGATGCACTACTGCAGCCTTACTCTATCCCTTGGACCATCACATTGACGTTGGATCACAGAAATAACGTCGGGATTTAATACAAAAGGCACAATGCCGACTTAAGCACATGAAGAGTAAATCTTCTCATTGTTTGTGGTTTGCTTTGAGAGTTTCCTGTGAGATCAGTATTAGATTCCGATGCACTGCTGTGGCTTACTGTATCCCTTGGACCTTCACATTGCCGATGAAACACAGAAATTGCGTCGGGATGTAATACAAAAGGCACAATGCCGACTTAAGTACAAGAAGAGTAAATCTTCTCATTGTTTGTGTTTTCCTTTGAGCGTTCCTCGGGAATCAGTACCAGATTCCGATGCACTACTGCAGATTTACTCTATCCCTTGGACCTTTACATTGACGATGAAACACAGTTATTGCGTCGGGCATTAATGCATAACGCACAATGCAGACTTAAGTACAAGAAGAGTAAATTATCTCATAGTTTGCTATGAGCTTTTCTTGGGAGGTCAGTATCAGTTTCCGAAGCACTATTGCATCTTTACTCTATCCCTCGGACCTTCTGATTGACGATGAAACACTAAAATTGCGTCGAAATTTAACACAAAAGGCACAATGCCAACATAAGTACAAATATAGTAAATATTCTTATTGTTTGTGGTTTGCATTGAGCGTTTGCTGGGAGATCAGTATTGGATTCCGATTCCCTACTGCAGCTTTACTCTATTCCTTGGACCTTCACATTGACGATGAAGCACAGAGATTGCGCCGGGATGGTACACAAAAGGCACAATGCCCACTTAAGTACAAGAGGAGTAAATCCTCTCATTGTTTGTGGTTTGCTTTGAGCGTTCCTGGGGGATCAGTACTAGTTTCCGATGCACTAGTGCAGCTTTACTCTATCCCTTGGACCTTTACATTGACGATGAAACACAGAAAGAGCGTCGGGATTTAATACAAAAAGCATAATGCCGACATAAGTACAAGAGGAGAAAATATTCTCTACGTTTGTGGTTTGCTTTGAGCGTTCCCTGGGAAATGAGAATTAGATTCCGATGCACTACTGCAGCCTTACTCTTTGTGGTTGGCTTTGAGCGTTTCCTGGGAGATCAGTATTAGATTCCGATGCACTTCACTAGCATAACCCTAACCCTTGTACATTCACTTAGACGATGAAACACAGAAATTGCGTCGAGATTTAATACAAAAGGCACAATGACGACATAAGTACAAGCAGGTAAATCTTCTCATTGTTTGCGGATTGTTTGAGCGATTCCTGAGAGATCACTATTACATTCCGATGCACTACTGCATCTTTACTCTATCCCTTGGACCTTTACATTGACAATGAAACACAAAAATTGCGTCGGGATTAATTATAAAAGCACAATGCCGACTTCAGGACAAGAAGAGTAAATCTTCTCATTGTTTGTGGTTTGCTTTGAGCGTTTCCAGGCAGATCAGTATTAGTTTCCGATGCACTACTGCAGCATTACTCTATCCCTCGGACCATCACATTGACGATGAAACACAGTAATTGCGCTGGGATTTAATACAATAGGCACAATGCCGACATAAGTACAAGAGGAGTAACTCATCTCTTTGTTTGTGGTTTGCTTTGAGCGTTCCTGGGGAATCAGTACTAGATTCCGATGCACTAACGCAGTTTTACTCTATCCCTAGGACCTTTACACTGACGATGAAACACAGATATTGCTTAGGAATTTAATGCAAAACGCACAATGCCGACTTATGTAAAATAAGAAAAAATCTTCTCATTGTTTGTGGTTTGCTTTGAGCGTTCCCTGGGAGATCAGTATTAGTTTCCGATTCACTACTGCAGCTTTACTCTATCCCTTGGACGTTCACATTGACGATGAAACACAGAGAGTTTGTCGGGATTTAATACGAAAGGCACAATGCCGACTTAAGTACAAGAAGAGTAAATCTTCTCATTGTTTATGGTTTGCTTTGGTCATTTACTGGGAGATCAGAACTAGATTCGGATGCACAACTGCAGCTTTACTCTATCCCTTGGACCTACACATTGCCGATGAAACACAGAAATTGCGTCGGGATTTAATACGAAAGGCACAATGCCGACTTAAGTAGAAGAAGAGTAAATCTTCTCATTGTTTGTGGTTTGCTTTGAGAGTTTCCTGGGAGATCAGTATTAGATTCCGATGCACTGCTGTAGCTTTACTCTATCCCTTGGACCTCCACATTAACGATGAAACACAAAAATTGTGTCGGGATTTAGTACGAAAAGGAAAATGCCGGGTTAAGTACAAGAAGGTAAAAACTTTTCATTTTTTGTGGTATGCTTTGAGCGACTCCTGGGAGATCAGGTTTAGATTCCGATGCACTACTGCAGCTGTACTCTATCCCTTGGACCTTCACATTGACGATGAAGCACAGATATTGCGTCGGGAATTAATACAAAAGGCACAATGCCGACTTAAGTAGAAGAAGAGTATATCTTCTCATTGTTTGTGGTTTGCTTTGAGCGTTCCTGCGGAATCAGTACTAGATTCAGATACACTATTGCAGCGTTACTCAATCCATAGGACCTTTACTTTGACGATGAAACACAGATATTCAGTCGGGATTTAATGCAAAACTCACAATGCAGAGTTAAGTACAAGAAGAGTAAATTATCTCATAGTTTGTGGTTTGCTTTGAGCGTTTCTTGGGAGGTCAGTATAAGTTTCCGAAGCACTGTTGCATCTTTACTCTATCCCTTGGACCTTCTGATTGGCGATGAAATACTAAAATTGCGTCGGAATTTAACACAAAAGGCAGAATGCCAACTTAAGTACAAATATAGTAAATCTTCTCATTGTTTGTGGTTTGCTTTGAGCGTTTGCTGGGAGATCAGTATTGGATACCGTTCCCCTACTGCAGCTTTACTCTATTCCTTGGACCTTCACACTGACGATGAAGCACAGAAATTGCGCCGGAATGTTACACAAAAGGCACAATGCCCACTTACGTGCAAGAGGAGTAAATCTTCTAATTGTTTGTGGTTTGCTTTGAGCGTCCCTGGGGAATCAGTACTAGATTCCGATACACTAGTGCAGCTTTACTCTATCCCCTGGACATTTACATTGACGATGAAACACAGAAAATGCGTCGGGATTTAATACAAAAGGCATAATGCCGACGTAAGTACAAGAGGAGAAAATATTCTCTATGTTTGTGGTTTGCTTCGAGCGTTCCCTGGGAAATGCGAATTAGATTCCGATGCACTACTGCAGCCTTACTCTATCCCTCGGATCTTCACATTGACGATGAAACACAGAAATTGCGTCGGGATTTAATACAAAAGGCACAATGCCGACTTAAGTGCAAGAAGAGTAAATCTTCTCATTGTTTGTTGTTTGCTCTGAGCGTTTCCTGGGAGATCAGTATTAGATTCCGATGCACTTCACTAGCATAACCCTAACCCTTGTGCATTCACTTTGACGTTGAAACACAGAAATTGCGTCGGGATTTAATACAAAAAGCACAATGACGACATAAGTACAAGCAGATAAAATCTTCTCATTGTTTGTGGATTGTTTGAGCGTTTCCTGAGAGATCACTATTATATTCCGATGCACTACTGCAGCTTTACTCTACCACTTGGACCTTTACATTGACGATGAAACACAGAAATTGCGTCGGGATTAAATACAAAACACAATGGCGACTTAAGTACAAGAAGAGTATATCATCTCATTGTTTGTGGTTTCCTTTGAGCGTATCCTGGGAGATGAGTATTGGTTACCGATGCACTACTGCAGCTTTACTCTATCCCTTGGACCATCACATTGACGTTGGAACACAGAAATAGCGTCGGGATTTAATACAAAAGGCACAATGCCGACTTAAGCACATGAAGAGTAAATCTTCTCACTGTTGGTGGTTTGCTTTGAGAGTTTCCTGGCCGATCAGTATTAGATCCGATGCACTGCTGTAGCTTTACTCTATGCCTTGGACCTTCACATTGCCGATGAAACACAGAAATTGCGTCGGGATTTAATACAAAAGGCACAATGCCGACTTAAGTACAAGAAGAGTAAATCATCTCATTGTTTGTGTTTTCCTTTGAGCGTTCCTCGGGAGTCAGTACAAGATTCCGATGCATTACTGCAGCTTTACTCTATCCCTTGGACCTTTACATTGGCGATGAAACATAGAAATTGCGTCGGGATTAATTACAAAAGCACAATGCCGACTTAAGCACATGAAGAATAAATCTTCTCATTGTTTGTGGTTTGCTTTGAGCGTTCCTGGGGAATCAGTACTAGATTCCGATGCACTATTGCAGCTTTACTCTATCCCTAGGACCTTTACATTGACGATGAAACACAGATATTGCGTCGGGATTTAATGCAAATCGCACAATGCAGACTTAAGTACAAGAAGAGTAAATCTTCTCATAGTTTGTGGTTTGCTTTGAGCGTTTCTTGGCAGATCAGTATAAGATTCCGAAGCACTATTGCAGCTTTACTCTATCCCTTTGACCTTCAGATTGACGATGAAATACTAAAATTGCGTCGGGATTTAAAACAAAAGGCACAATGCCAAGCTAGGTACAAATATAGTAAACATTCCCATTGTTTGTGGCTTGCTTTGAGCGTTTCCTGGGTGATCAGTATTAGATTCCGATGCACTGCTGCAGTTTTACTCTATCCCTTTGACCTTAATATTAACGATGAAACACAGAAATTGCGTCGGGATTTAGTACGAAACGGAAACTGCGGTCTTAAGTACAAGAAGGTTAAATCTTTTCATTTTTTGTGGTATGCTTTGAGCGGCTCCTGGGAGATCAGTATTTGATTCCGATGCACTACTACAGCTTTACTCTATCCCTAGGACCTTCACATTGACGATGAAACACAGAGATTGCGTCGGGATAAAATACATACGGCACAATGCCGACTTCAGTGCTAGAAGAGTAAATCTTCTCATTGTTTGTGGTTTGCTCTGAGCGTTTCCTGGGAGATCAGTATGAGGTCCGATGCACTGCTGTAGCTTTACTCTATCCCTTGGACCTTCACATTGCCGATGAAACACAGAAATTGCGTCGGGATTTAATACAAAAGCCACAATGCCGACTTAAGTACAAGAAGGGTAAATCATCTCATTGTTTGTGTTTTCCTTTGAGCGTTCCTCGGGAATCAGTACCAGATTCCGATGCACTACTGCAGCTTTACTCTATCTTTTGGACCTTTACATTGACGATGAAACACAGAAATTGCGTCGGGATTAATTACAAAAGCACAATGCCGACTTCAGTAGAATAAGAGTAAATCTTCCCATTGTTTGTGGTTTGCTTTGAGCGTTTCCTGGGAGATCAGTATTAGTTTCCGATGCACTACTGCAGCTTTACTCTATCCCTTGGACCTTCACATTGCCGAAGAAACACAGAAATTGCGTCGGGATTTCATACAAAAGGCACAATGCCGACTTAAGTACAAGAAGAGTAAAGCTACTCATTGTTTGTGGTTTGTTTGAGCGTTTCCTGGGAGATCACTATTATATTCCGATGCACTACTGCAGCTTTACTCTATCCCTTGGACCTTCACATTGACGATGAAACACAGAAATTGCGTCGGGATTTAATACAAAAGGCACAATGCCGACATAAGTACAAGAGGAGAAAATATTCTCTTTGTTTGTGGTTTGCTTTGAGCGTTCCCTGGGGAATGAGAATTAGATTCCGATGCACTACTGCAGCCTTACTCTATCCCTTCGACCTTCAAATTGACGATGAAACACTGAAATTGTGTGGTGATGTAATGCAAAAGGCACAGTGCCTACTTAAGTACAAGAGGGGTAAATCTTGTCAATGTTTGTGGTTGGCTTTGAGCGTTTCCTGGGAGATCAGAATTAGATTCCGACGCTCTAGTGCAGCTTTACTCTATCCCCTGGACCTTCACATTGATGATGAAACACCGAGATTGCGTCGGGATTGAATACCAAAGCACAATGCCGACTTAATTACAAGAAGAGTAAATCTTCTCATTGTTTGTGGCATGCTATGAGCGCATCTTGGGAGATCAGTATTAGTTACCGATGCACTACTGCTGGTTTACTTTATCCCTTGCACCATCACATTGACGTTGGATCACAGAAATAGCGTCGGGATTTAATACAAAAGGCACAATGCCGACTTAAGTAGAAGAAGAGTAAATCTTCTCATTGTTTGTGGTTTCACTTGAGCGTTTCCTGGGAGATCGGTATTAGATTCCGGTGCACTACTCTAGCTTAACCCCATCCCTTGTACCTTCACATTGACGATGAAACACAGAATTTACGTCGGGATTTAATACAGAAGGCACAATGCCGACATACGTACAAGAAGAGTAAATCTACTCATTGTTTGTGGTTTGTTTGAGCGGTTAATGGGAGATCACTATTATATTCCGATGCACTACCGCAGCTTTACTCTATCCCTTGGACCTTCACATTGACGATGAAACACAAAAATTGCTTTGGGATTTAATGGAGATGACACAATGCTGACTTAAGTACAAGAAGAGTAAGTCGTTACATTGTTTGTGGTTTGCTTTGAGCGTTCCTGCGGAATCAGTACTAGATCCCGATGCACTACAGCAGCTTTACTCTAACCCTAGGACCTTTACATTGACGATGAAACACAGATATTTCGTCAGGATTTAATGCATAACGCGCAATGCCGACTTAAGTACAAGGAGAGTAAATCTTCTCATTGCTTGTGGTTTGCTTTGAGCGTTTCCAGGGAGAACCGTATTTGATTCCGATGCACTAGTGCAGCTATACTCTATCCCTTGGACTTTCGCATTGACGATGAAACACAGATATTGCGTTGGGATTTAATACAAAAGGTACAATGCAGACTTAAGTACAAGAAGAGTAAATGTTTTCATTGTTTGTGGTTTGCTTTGAGCGTTGCTTATGAATCAGTACTAGATTCCGATGCACTAGTGCAGCTTTACTATATACCTTGGACCTTTACATTGACGATGAAACACAGAAATTGCGTCGGGATGTAATGCAAAAGGCACAATGCCGACTTAAGTATAAGAAGAGTAAATCTTCTCATTGTTTGTGGTTGGGTATGAGTGTTTCCTGGGAGATCAGTATTACATTCCGATGCACTAGTGCAGCTTTACTCTATCCCTTGGACATTCACATTGACAATGAAACACAGAATTTGCGTCGGGAATTAATTCAAAAGGCACAATGCAAACTTAAGTACAAGAAGGGTAAATCTTCTCATAGTTTGTGGTTTGCTTTGAGCGTTTCTTGGCAGATCAGTACAAGATTCCGAAGCACTCTTGCAGCTTTACTCTATCCCTTTGACCTTCAGATTGACGATGAAATACTGAAATTGCGTCGGGATTTAAAACAAAAGGCACAATGCCAACCTAGGTACAAATATAGTAAATGTTCCCATTGTTTGTGGTTTGCTTTGAGCGTTTCCTGGGTGATCAGTATTAGATTCCGAAGCACAGCTGCAGCTTTACTCTATCCCTTTGACCTTAATATTAACGATGAAACACAGAAATTGCGTCGGGATTTACTACGAAACGGAGAATGCTGTCTTAAGTACAAGAAGGCAAAATCATTTCATTTTTTGTGGTATGCTTTGAGCGGCTCCTGGGAGATCAGTATTAGATTCCGATGCACTACTGCCGCTTTACTGTATCCAAAGGACCTTCACATTGACGATGAAACACAGAAATTGCGTCGGGATAAAGTACATACGGCACAATGCCGACTTAAGTGCTAGAAGGGTAAATCTTCTCATTGTTTGTGGTTTGCTCTGAGCGTTTCCTGGGAGATCAGTATTAGATCCGATGCACTGCTGTAGCTTTACTCTATCCCTTGGACCTTCACGTGCCGATGAAACACAGAAATTGCGTCGGGATTTAATACAAAAGGCACAATGCCGACTTAAGTACAAGAAGGGTAAATCATCTCATTGTTTGTGTTTTCCTTTGAACGTTCCTCGGGAATCAGTACCAGATTCCGATGCACTACTGCAGCTTTACTCTATCTTTTGGACCTTTACATTGACGATGAAACACAGAAATTGCGTCGGGATTAATTACAAAAGCACAATGCCGACTTCAGTACAATAAGAGTAAATCTTCTTAAAGTTTGTGGTTTGCTTTGAGCGTTCCCTGGGAGATCAGTATTAGTTTCCGATGCACTACTGCAGCTTTACTCTATCCCTTGGACATTCACATTGCCGAAGAAACACAGAAATTGCGTCGATATTTCATACAAAAGGCACAATGCCGACTTAAGTACAAGAAAAGTAAATCTACTCATTGTTTGTGGTTTGTTTGAGCGTTTCCTGGGAGATCACTATTATATTCCAATGCACTACTGCAGCTTTACTCTATCCCTTGGACCTTCACATTGACGATGAAACACAGAAATTGCGTCGGGATTTAATACAAAAGGCACAATGCCGACTTAAGTAGAAGAAGGGTAAATCATCTCATTGTTTGTGTTTTCCTTTGAGCGTTCCTCGGGAATCAGTGCCAGATTCCGATGCACTACTGCTGCTTTACTCTATCTTTTGGACCTTCACATTGCCGAAGAAACACAGAAATTGCGTCGGGATTAAATACAAATCACAATGACGACTTCAGTACAAGAGGAGTAAATCATTTCATTGTTTGTGGCTTGCTTTGAGCGTTTCCTGGGAGATCAGTATTAGTTTCATATGCACTACTGCTGCTTTACTCTATCCCTTGGATCTTCACATTGCCGAAGAAACACAGAAATTGCGTCTTGATTTCATACAAAAGGCACAATGCCGACTTAAGTACAAGAAGATTAAATCTACTCATTGTTTGTGGTTTGTTTGAGCGTTTCCTGGGAGATCACTATTATATTGCGATGCACTACTGCAGCTTTACTCTATCCTTTGGACCTTTACATTGACGATGAAACACAGAAATTGCGTCGGGATTTAATACAAAAGACATAATGCCGACATAAGTACAAGAGGAGAAAATATTCTCTTTGTTTGTGGTTTGTTTTCAGCGTTCACTGGGAAATGAGAATTAGATTCCGATGCACCACTGCAAGCCTTACTCTATCCCTTCGACCTTCAAATTGACGATGAAACACAGAATTTGCGTCGGAATCTAATACAAAAGGCACAATGCCGACTTAAGTACATGAAGAGTAAATCTTCTCATTGTTTGTGGTTTGCTTTGAGCGTTTCCTGGAAGATCAGTATTAGATTCCGAAGCACTACTGCAGCTTTACTCTAACCCTTGGACCTTCAGAATAACGATGAAACACAGAAATTCCGTCGGGATTTAAAACAAAAGGCACAATGCCAACTTAAGTACAAGAATAGCTTATCTTCTCAATGTTTGAGGATTGCTTTGAGCGTTTCCTGGGAGATCAGTATTAGATTCCGATTCACTACTGCTGCTTTACTCTATCCCTTGGACCTTCACATTGACGATGCTACACATATATTGCGCCGGTATTTAATACAAAAGGCACAATGCCGACTTAAGTACAAGAATAATAAATCTTCTCATTGTTTGTGGATTGCTTTGAGCGTTCCCTGGGAGATCAGTATTAGTTTTCGATGCGCTACTGCAGCTTTACTCTATCCCTTGGACCTTTACATTGACGATGAAAGACAGAAATTGTGTCGGGATTAAATACAAAAGCACAATGCAGACTTAAGTACAAGAAGAGAAAATTTTCTCATTGTTCGTGTTTTCCTTTGAGCGTGCCTGGGGAATCAGTACCAGATTCCGATGCACTACTGCAGCTATACTCTATCCCTTGGACCTTTACATTGACGATGAAACACAGAGATTGCGTCGGAATTGAATACTAAAGCACAATGCCGACTTAAATACAAGAAGAGTAAATTTTTATATTGTTTGTGGTATGCTTAGAGCGTATCCTGGGAGATCAGTATTAGTTACCGATGCACTACTGCAGGTTTACTCTATCCCTTGGACCATCACATTGACGTTGGATCACAGAAATAGCGTCGGGATTTAATACAAGAGGCACAATGCCGACTTAAGTACAAGAAGAGTAAATCTAGTCATTGTTTGTGGTTTGTTTGAGCGTTTCCTGGGAGATCAGTACTAGATTCCGATGGAGTAGTGCGGCTTAACTGTATCCCTTGGACCTTTACACAGACGATGAAACACAGAAAATGGCTCGGGATTTAATACAAAAGGCATAATGTCGACTTAAGGACAAGAGGAGATAATATTCTTTTTGTTTGTGGTTTGCCTTGAGCGTTCCCTGGGAAATGAGAATTACATTCCGATGCACTACTGCAGCCTTACTCTATCTCTTCGACCTTCACATTGACGACGAAACACAGATATAGCGTCGGGATCTAAAACAAAAGGCACCATGCCAACTTAAATACAAGAAAGGTAAATACTCTCACTGTTTGTAGTTTGCTTTGAGCGTTTCTTGGGAGATCAGTATAAGTTTCCGAAGCACTATTGCAGCTTTACTCTATCCCTTGGACCTTCAGATTGGCGATGAAATACTGAAGTTGCGTCGGGATTTAAAACAAAAGGCACAATGACAACTTAAGTACAAAAATAGTAAATCTTCTCTTTGTTTGTGGTTTGCTTTGAGCGTTTCCTGGGATATCAGTATTAGATTCCGATTTACTACTGCAGCTTCACTCTATTCCTAGGACCTTCACCTTGACGATGAAACACAGAAATTGCGCCGGGATTTAATACAAAAGGCACAATGCCGACTTAAGTACAAGAAGAGTAAATCTTCTCATTCTTTGTGGATTGCTTTGAGCGTTCCCTGGGAGATAAGTATTCGATTCCGATGCCCTTCTGCCGCTTTGCTCTATTCCTTGGACCTTCACATTGTCGATGAAACATAGAGATTGCGTCGGGATTTAATACAAAAGGCACAATGCCGACTTAAGTACAAGAAGAGTAAATCTTCTCATTGTTTTCGGTTGGGCGTTTCCTGGGAGATCAGTATTAGATTCCGATGCCCTAGTGCAGCTTTACTCTATCCCTTTTACCTTCACATTGACGACGAAACACAGAAATAGCGTCGGGATCTAAAACAAAAGGCACCATGCCAACTTAAATACAAGAAAGGTAAATACTCTCACTGTTTGTGGTTTGCTTTGAGCGTTTCTTGGGAGATCAGTATAAGTTTCCGATGCACTACTGCAGGTTTACCCTATCCCTTGAACCTTCCCATTGACGATGAAACCCAGAAATTGCCTAGGGATTTAATACAAAAGGCACACTGCCAACTTAAGTACGAGAAGAGAAGATCCTCTCATTGTTTGTGGTTTGCTTTGAGGATTTCCTGGGAGATCGGTATTAGTTTCCGATGCACTACTGCAGCTTTACTCTATTCCTTGGACCTTCACTTTGACGATGAAACACAGAAATTGCGTCGGGATTTAAAACAAAAGGCACAATGCCAACTTACGTACAAGAATAGTAAATCTTCGCATTGTTTGTTGTTTGCTATGAGCGTTTCCGGGGAGATTAGTATTAGATTCCGTTGCACTACTGCAGCTTTACACTACCCCTTGGACCTTCACATTGACGATGAAACACAGAAATTGCCTAGGGATTTAATACAAAAGGCACAATGCCGACTTAAGTACAAGAAGAGAAGATCTTCTCATTGTTTGTGGTTTGCTTTGAGGATTTCCTATGAGATCGGTATTAGTTTCCGATGCACTACTGCAGCTTGACTCTATTCCTTGGACCTTCACTTTGACGATGAAACACACAAATTGCGTCGGGATTTAATACAAAAGGCTCAATGCCGACTTAAGAACAAGAAAGTTAAATCTTCTCATTGTTTGTGGATTTCTTTGAGCATTTCCTTGGAGGTCAGTGTTAGATTCCGATGCACTACTGCAGCTTTACTCGAACCCCTGGGCTTTCACATTGTCGATGAAACACAGAAATTGAGTCGGGATTTAATACAATAGGAACAACGCCAACTTCAGTACACGAACACTAAATCTTCTCATTGTGTGTGGTTTGCTTTGAGTTTTTCCAGGGATGTCAGCATTACATTCCGATGCACTACTGCAGCTTTACTCTTTCCCTTGGACCCTCAGAACGACGATGAAACACAGAAATTGTGTCGGGATTTAAAGCAAAAGGCACAATGCCAACTAAAGTACAAATAGAGTAAATCATCTCATTGCTTGTGGTTCGCTTTGAGCGTTTCCTGGGAGATCACTATTAGATTCCGATGCACTACTGCAGCTTTACTCTATCCCTAGGACCTTCACATTGACGATGAAACACAGAAATTGCGTCGGGATTTAATACAAAAGTCACAATGACGACTTAAGTAAAAGAAGGTTAAATCTTCTCATTGTCTGTGGTAAGTTTGAGCGTTTCCTGGTAGATTGGTATTAGATCCCGATGCACTGCTGCAGCTTTTCTCTATTCCTAGGACCTTCACATTGACGATGAAACTCAGAGATTTCGTTGGGATTTAATACAAATGGTACAATGCCGACTTAAGTACAAGAAGAGTAAATCTTCTAATTGTTTGTGGTTTGCTTTGATTGTTCCTGGGGAATCAGTATTAGAATCCGATGTACTAGTGTAGTTTTACTCTATCCTTGGACCTTTACATTGACGATGAAACACAGAAAATGCGTGGTGATTCAATACAAAAGGCACAATGCCGACTTAAGTACAAGAAGAGTAAATCTTCTCATTGTTTTTGGTTTGCTTTGACCGTTTCCTGGGAGATCAGTACTAGATTCCGAAGCACTACTGCTGCTTTATCCCTTGGACACTTCAGATTGACGATGAAACACAGAAATTCGGTCGGGATTTAAAACAAAAGGCACAATGCCGACTTAAGTACAGGAAGAGTATATCTTCTCATTGTTGTGGTTTGCTTTCAGCGTTTCCTGGGAGATGAGTATTAGATTTCGATGCACTCCTGCAGCCTTACTCTATCCCTTGCCTATTCCCATAGACGATTTAACACAGAAATTGCGTCGGGATGTAATGCAAAAGGCACAATGCCGAGTTAAGTACAAGGAGAGTAGAACTTCTCATTGTTTGTGGTTTGCTTTAAGGGTTTCCTGGGATTTCAGTATTAGATTCCGATGCCCTAGTGCAGCTTTACACTATCTCTTGGACCTTCACATTGACGATGAAACACAGAATTTGCGTCGGGATTTATAACAAAAGGCACATTGCCGACTTAAGTACAAGCAGAGTAAATCTTCTCATTGTTTTTGTTTGCTTTGAGCGTTTCCTGGGAGATCAGTATTAGATTCCGAAGCACTACTGGTGCTTTACTCTATCCCTTGGACACTTCAGATTGACGATGAAACACCGAAATTCAGTCGGGATTTAAAACGAAAGGCACAATGCCAACTTAAGTACAAGAATAGTAAATCTTCCCATTGTTTGTGGTTTGTTTTGAGCGTTTCCTGCGAGATCAGTATTAGATTCCGATTCACAACTGCAGCTTTACTCTATCCCTTGAACCTTCACATTGACAATCAAACACACATATTGCGCCGGGATATAATACAAAAGGCTAAATGCCGACTTAAATACAAGAAGAGAAAACCTTCTCATTGTTTGTGGATTGATTTGAGCGTTTCCTGGGAGTTCAGTATTAGTTTCCGATGCACTAATGCAGCTTTACTCTATCCTTTGGACCTTCACATTGACGATGAAACACAGAAATTGCGTCGGGATTTAATAAAAAAGGCACAATGCCGACTTCAGTACAAGAAGAGTAAATTTTCTCATTGTTTGTGGTTGGCTTTGAGCGTTCCTGGGGAATCAGGTCGAGATTCCGATGCACTACCGCAGCTTTACTCTATCCCTTGGACCTTTACATTGACGATGAAACACAGAAATTGCGTCGGGATTTAATACGAAAAGGAAAACGCCGGCTTAAGTACAAGAAGGTTAAATCTTCTCATTTTTTGTGGTATGCTTTGAGCGTCTCCTGGGAGATCAGTATTAGATTCCGATGCACTACTTTAGTTTTACTCTATCCCTTCCACCTTCACATTGTCGAAGAAACACAGAAATTACGTCGGCATTAAATACAAAAGGCACAATGGCGGCCAAAGTACAAGAAGAGTAAATCTCCTCATTGTTTGTGGTTTGCTTTGAGCGTTCCTCGGGAATCAGTACTAGATTACGGTGCACTACTGCAGCTATACTCTATCACTTGGACCTTCTCATTGACTTTGAAACATAGATATTGCATCGGGATTTAATGCAAAACCCACAATGCCGACTTAAGTACAAGAAGAATAAATCTTCTCATTGTTTGTGGTTTGCTTTGAGCGTTTCCTGGGGGATCAGTATTCGATTCCGATGCACTACTGCAGCTTTGCTCTATCCATTGGACGTTCACATTGACGATGAAACACAGAAAAAGCCCCGGGATTTAATACAAAAAGCACAATGCCGACTTAAGTACAAGAAGAGTGAATCATCTCGTTGTTTATGGTTTGCTTTGAGCGTTTCCTGGGGGATCAGTATTCGATTCCGATGCACTACTGCAGCTTTGCTCTATCCATTGGACGTTCACATTGACGATGAAACACAGAAATTGCGCCGGGATTTAATACAAAAGGCACAATGCCGCCTTAAGTACAAGAAGGTTAAATCTTCTCATTGTTGTGGTTTGCTTTGAGCTTTTTCTTGGAGATCAGTGTTCGATTCCGATGCACTACTGCAGCTTTACTCTATTCCTTGGACTTTCACATTGTCGATGAAACACAGAAAATCCGTCGGGATTTAATACAAAAGGCACAACGCAAACTTAGGTACAAGAAGAGTAAATCTTCTCATTGTTTACGGTTTGCTTCGGCATTTCCAGGGATATCTGTATTACATTCCGATGCACTACTACAGCTTTACTCAATCCCTTGGACCATCACATTGACGATGAAACACAGAAATTGAGCCGGGATTTAATCGTGAGGCACAATGCCGACTTCAGTACAAGAAGAGTATATGTTCTCATTGTTTGTGGTTTGCTTTGAGCGTTTCCTGGGAGATCAGTAGTAGATTCCGATGCAATTTTGCAGCTTTACTCTATCCCTTGGACCTTCCGATTGACGATGAAACACAGATATTGCGTCGGGGTTTAAAACAAAAGGCACAATATGGACTTAAGTACAAGAAAAGTAAATCTTCTCATTGCTTGCGGTTTGCTTTGAGCGTTTCCTGGGAGAACAGTATGAGATTCCGATCCACTACAGCAGCTTTACTCAATCCCTTGTACCTTCACATTGACGATGAAATATATAAATTGCTTCGGGATTTAATACAAAATGCACAATGCCGACTGAAGTACAAGAAGAGTATATCTTCTCATTTTTTGAGATTTGCTTTGAGCGTTTCCTGGGAGATCAGTATTAGATTCCGATGCAATTTTGCAGCTATACTCCATCCTTTGGACCTTCCGATTGACGATGAAACACAGATATTGCGTCGGGATTTAAAACAAAAGGCACAATATGGACTTAAGTACAAGAAAATTAAATCTTCTCATTGCTTGCGGTTTGCTTTGAGCCTTTCCTGGGAGATCAGTATTAGATTCCGATGCACTACTGCAGCTTTACTCTATCCCTTGGACCTTCACATTCACGATGAAACACAGAAATTACGTCGGGATTTCATACAAAAGGCACAATGCCGACATAAGTACAAGAAGAGTAAATCTTCTTATTGTTTGTGGTTTGCTTTCAGCGTTTCCTGGGAGATCAGTATTAGATTTCGATGCACTAGTGCAGCTATACTCTATCCCTCGGACCTTCACATTGACGATGGATCACAAAAATAGCGTCGGGATTTAATACAAAATGCACAATGACGAATTAAGTACAAGAAGAATAAATCTTCGCATTGTTTGTAGTTTGCTTTGAGCGTTTCCTGGATGATCTGTATTAGATTCCGTTGCACTACTGCAGCTTTACTCTATACCTTGGACTTTCACATTGACGACGAAACACTGAAAATGCACCGCGATTTTATACAAAAGGCGCAATGATCACTTAGGTACAAGAAGAGTAAATCTTCTCATTGTTTGTGGTTTGCTTTGAGCAATTCCTGGGAGATCAGTATTGGATTCCGATGCACCACTGCAGCTTTACTCTATCCCTTGGACCATCACATTGACGATGAAACGCAGATACTGCGCCGGGATTTAATACACAAGGCACAATGCCGAATGAAGTACAAGAAGGGTAAATCTGTTTATTGTTTGTGGTTTGCTTTGAGCGTTTCCTGGGAGATCAGTATTACATTCCGATGCACTACTGCAGCTTTACTCTATCCCTTGGACCTTCACATTGACGATGAAACACAGAAATTGAACGGGATTTAAGATGAAAGGCACAATGCCGACTTATGTACAAGAAGGTTAAAAGCTTCTCATTGATTGGGGTTCGCTTTGAGCGTTTCCTGGGAGATTAGTATTAGATTCCGATGCACTACTGCAGCTTTACTCGATCCCTTTGACCTTCACACTGTCAATGAAACACAGAAATTGCGCCGGGATTTAATGCAAAACCCACTATGCCGACTTAAGTACATGAAGGTTAAATCTTCTCAATGTTTTTGGTTTGCTTTGAACGTTTCCTTGGAGATCAGTGTTAGATTCCGATGCACTACTGCAGCTTTAATCTATCCCTTGGACTTTCACATTGTCGCAGAAACACGGAAATTGCGTCGCTATATAATACAATAGGCATAATGCCAACTTGAGTACAAGTAGAGTAAATCTTCTCATTGCTTGTGGTTTGCTTTGAGCGTTTCCTGGGATATCAGTATTACATTCCGATGCACGACTGCAGCTTTATTCTATCCCTTGGAACTAAACATACACGAAGAAACACAGAAATGGCGTTGGGATTAAAACGATAGGCACAATGCCGTGTTAAGTACTAGATGGTAAAATCTTCTCATTGTTTGTGGTTTGCTTTGAGTGTATCCGGGGCGATCAGATTTGGATACCGATGCCCAACTGCAGCCTTACTCTGTTTCTTGGACCTTCACATTGACGATGAAACACTAAAATTGCGTCGGGATTTAATACAAAAGGCACAATGGCAATTTCAGTTCAATAAGAGTAAATCTTCTCATTGCTTGTGGTTTACTTTGTGCGTTCCCTGAGATATCAGTATTAGATTCCGTTTCACTACTTCAGGTTTACCCTATCCCTTGGACCTTCACATTCACGATGGAACACAGAAATTGCGCCGGGATTTAATACAAAAGGCACAATGCCGACTTAAGTACAAGAAGAGTATATCTTCTCATTATTTGTGGTTTGATTTGAGCGTCTCCTGGGGGATCAGTATTAGACTCCGATGCACTACTGCAGCTTTACTCTATCCCTTAAACCTTCACATTGACGACGAAACACAGAAATTGCGTCGGAATTTAATACAAGATACACAATGCCGACTTAAGTACAAGAGGAACGAATCTTCTTGTCGTTTGTGGCTTGCTTTGAGCGTTTCTTAGGGGATCAGTACTAGATTCCGATGTGCTACTGCAGCTTTACTCTATCCCTTCGACCTTCTCTTTGACGAAGAAACACAGAAATTGCGTCGGGATTTAATACAGAAGGCACAATGCCAAGTTAAGTACAGAATGGTTAAATCTTCTCATTGTTTGTGGTTTACTTTGTGCGTTTCCTTGGAGATCTGTGTGAGATTCCGATACACTACTGGAGCTTCACTCTATCCCTTGGACCTTCAGATTGACGATGAAACACAGAAATTGCGTCGGGATTTAATACAATAGAAACAATGCCAACTTCAGTACAAGAACTGTTAAACTTCTCAATGCTTGTGGTTTACTTTGTGCTTTCCCTGGGATATCAGTATTGGATACCGATGCACAACTGCAGCTTTACTGTATCACTTGGACCGTCACATTAACGATGAAACACAGAAATTGCGGCGGGATTTAATACTAAAGACACAATGACGACCTAAGTACAAGAAGAGTAAATCTTCTCGTTGTTTGTGGTTTGCTTTGAGCGTTTCCTGGGAGATCAGTATTAGATTCCGATGCACTACTGCAGCTTTAATCTATTCGTTGGACCTTCACATTGACGATGAAACACAGATATTGCGCGGGGATTTAATGCAATAGGCACAATGTCGACTTAAGTACAAGATTAGTAAATCTTCTCATTGTTGGCAGTTTGCTTTGAGCTTTTCCAGGGAGATCAGTAATAGATTCCGATGCACTACTGCAGCCTTACTCCATCCCTTGGAACTTCACATTGACGAGGAAACACAGATATTGCGTCGGGATTTAATACGAAATTCACAATGCCGACTTAAGTACAAGAAGAGTATATCTTCCAATAGTTTGTGGTTTGTATTGAGCGTTTCCTGTCAGACCAGTATTAGGATCAGATGCACTACTGCAGCTTTACTCTATACCATGGACCTTCTGATTGACGATGATACACAGAAATTGCGTTGGGGCTTAAAAAAAAATTTACATTGTCAACTTAAGTACAAGAAGAGTAAATCTTCTCACTTTTTGCGGTTTGCTTTGAGAGATTCCTGGGAGATCAGTATTATACTGCGATGCACTACTGCAGCTTTACTCTTTCTCTTAGACCTCCACATTGACGATGAAACTCAGATATTGCGCCGGGATTTAATACAATTGGCACAATGCCGACTTAAGTACAAGTTGAGTAAATCTTTTAATTCTTGGCAGTTTGCTTTGAGCGTTTCCTGGGAGATCAGTATTAGATTCCGATGCACTACTGCAGCTTTACTCTGTCCCTAGGACCTTCACATTTACGATGAAACATAGAAATTGCTTCGGGATTTAATACAAAATGCACAATGCCGACTTATGTACAAGAAGAGTATATCTTCTCATTGTTTGTAGTTTGCTTTGAGCGTTTCGTGGGGGATCGGTATTAGATTCCGATGCACTACTGCAGTTTTGCTCTATTCCTTGGACCTTCACTTAGACGATGAAACACCGAAATTGCGTGTGGATTTATTACAAAATTCACATTGCCTACTTAAGTGGAAGAAGAGTAAATCAGCTCATTGTTTGTGGTTTGATTTGAGCGTTTCCAGGGAGGTCAGTATTAGATTCCGATGCACTACTGCAGCTTTACTCTATCCCATGGACCTTCACATTCACGGTATAACACAGAAATAGCATCGGGATGTAATACAAATGACACAATGCCGACTTATGTACAAGAAGAGTAAATCTTCTCATTATTTGTCGTTTCCTTTGAGCGTTTTCTGGGAGATCAGTATTAGATTCCGATGCACTACAGCAGCTTTACTCTATCCCTTGGACTTTCAGATTGACGATGAAACACAAAAATTGCGGCTAGATTTAATACAAAAGGCACAATCAGGACTTAAGTACAAGAAGAGTAAATCTTCTCATCGTTTGTTGTTTGCATTGTACGTTTCCTGGGAGATCTGTATTAGATTCCGATGCACTACTGCAGCTTTACTCTATTTCATGGACCTTCTGATTGACAATGAAACACAGAAATTGCGCTGGGATTTAATACGAAAGGCACAATGCCAACTTAGGTACAAGAAGAGTAAATTTTCATGATGTTCGTGGTTTGCTTTGAGCGTTTCCTGGGAGATCAGTACTACATTCGTTTGCACTACTGCCGCTTTACCCTATCCCAAGGACACTCACATTCACGATGGAACACAGAAATTGCGTCGGGATTTAATACAAAAGGCACAATGCCGACTTAAGTACAAGAAGACAAAATCTTCTCATTGTTTGTGGTTTGTTTGAGCGTTTCCTGGGAGATCAGTAATAGATTTCGATGCACTACTGCAGCTTTTCACTTTTCCTCGGACCTTCACATTGACGATGAAACAAAGGAATTGCGTCGGGATAGAATACAAAAGGCACAATGCCGACTTAAATACAAGAAGTGTAAATCTTCTCATTGTTTGTGGTTTGCTCAGAGCGTTTCCTGGGGGATCGGTGCTAGATTCCGATGCACTACTGCAGCTTTACTCTATCCCTTTTGACTTTCACATTGAAGATGAAACACAGAAAATGAGTCGGGATTTAATACAAAAGGCTCAATGCCGACTTAAGTACAAGAAAAGTAAGGCTTCTCATTGTTTGTGGTTTGCATTGTGCGTTTCCTGGGAGATCTGAATTAGATTCCGATGCACTACTGCAACTTTACTCTATCCATTGCACTTTCACATTAACGTTGAAACACAGAAGTTGCGTCGGGATTTAATATTAAAGGAACAATGCCGACTTAAGTACTAGAAGAGTAAAATTACTCATTGTTTACGTATTCCTTTGAGCGTTTCCTGGGAGATCAGTATTAGTTTCCGATGCACAACTAAAGCTTTACTCAATCCCTTGGACCTTCACATTGCGATGAAACACAGAAATTTCGTCGGGATTTAATACGAAAGGCACAATGCCAACTTAAGTACAAGAAGAGTAAATTTTCTTGATGTTTGTGGTTTGCTTTGAGCGTTTCCTGGGAGATCAGTACTAGATTCGTTTGCACTACTGCAGCTTTACTCTATTCCTTGGTCCTTCACACTCATGATGGAACAAAGAAATTGCGTCAGGATTAAATACAAAAGGCACAATGCCGACTTAAGTACATGAAGAGTTAATCTTCGCATTGTTTGTGGTTTGCCTTGAGCCCTTGCTGGGAGATCAGTATTAGATTCCGATGCACTAATGCAGATTTACTCTATCCCTTGGACCTTCACATTGACGATATAACACAGAAATTGCATCAGCTTTTAATACAAAAGGCACAATGCCGAAGTAAATACGAGAAGAGTAAATCTGTTCATTGGTTGTGATTTCCTTTGAACGATTCCTGGGAGATCAGTATTGGATTCCGATACACTACTGCAGCTTTATTCTATCCCATGGACCTTCACATTGACGATGGAACAAAGAAATTGCGTCGGGATTGAATACAAGAGTCACAATGCCGACTTAAGTACAAGAAGAGTAAATCTTTTCAATGTTTGTGGTTTGCTTTGAGCGTTCCTGGGAGATCAGTATTAGATTCCGATGCACTATTGCAGCTTTACTCTATCACTTGGACCTTCACATTCACGATGGAACACAGAAATTGCGTCGGATATTAATACGGAAGGCACAATGGCAACTTAAGTACAAGAAGAGTAAATTTTCTTGATGTTTGTGGTTTACTTTGAGCGTTTCCTGGGAGATCAGTACTAGATTCGTTTGCACTACTGCAGCTTTACTCTATCCCCTGCACCTTCACATTGACGATGAAACACAGAAATTGCCCCGGAATTTAATACAAAAGGCACAATGCCGACTTAAATACAAGAAGAGTAAATCTTCTCATCGTTTGTGGTTTGCTTTGTGCGTTTCCTGGGAGATCTGTATTAGATTCCGATGCACTACTGCAGCATTACTCCATCCCTTGGAACTACACGTTGACGATGAAACACAGAAATTGCGACGGGATTTAATACGAAATTCACAATGCCGACTTAAGTACAAGAAGAGTAAATCTTCGCATTGATTGTGGTTTGTTTTGAGTGTTTCCTGGAAGACCAGTATTAGGATCCGATGCACTACTGCAGCTTTACTCTATTCCATCGACCTTCTGATTGACGATGGAACACAGAAATTGCGTTGGGGCTTAAAACAAAATTTACAATGTCAACTTAAGTACAAGAAGAGGAAATCTTCTCATTGTTTGTAATTTGCTTTGAGCGTTTCCTGGGAGATCAGTCCTAGATTCATTTGCACTACTGCAGCTTTTCTCTATCACTAGGACCTTCACATTCACGATGGAACACAGAAATTGCGTCGGGATTTAATACAAAAGGCACAATGCCGACTTAAGTACAACAAGAGTAAATCTTCTCATTGTTTGTGGTTTGTTTGAGCGTTTCCTGGGAGATCAGTACTAGATTCCGATGCACTACTGCAGCTTTACTCTATCCCTTGGACCTTCACATTGAAGATGAAACACAGAAAATGAGTCGGTATTTAACACAAAAGGCACAATGCCGACTTAAGTACAAGAAAAGTAAAGCTACTCATTGTTTGTGGTTTGCTTTGTGCGTTTCCTGGGAGATCAGTATTAGATTCCGATGCACAACTGCAGCTTTACTCAATCCCTTGGACCTTCACATTGCGATGAAACACAGAAATTGCGTCGGGATTTAATACAAAAGGCACAATGCCGACTTAAGTACAAGAAGGCTAAAACTTCTCAATGCTTGTGGTTTGCTTTAAAAGTTTCCTTTGAGATCAACGTTAGATTTCGATGAACTACTGTAGCTTTACTCTATCCCTTGGACTTTCACATTGCTGGTGAAACACAGAAATTGCGTCGGGATATAATACAAAAGGCACAATGCCGACTTGAGTACAAGTAGAGTAAATCTTCTCGTTGCTTGCGGTTTGCTTCGAGCGTTTCCTGATATATCAGTATTACATCCCGATGCACCACTGCAGCTTTACTCTATCCCTTGGACCTTCACATTGACGCTGATACACAGAAATTGCGTCGGGATATAATACGAAATGCACAATGCCAACTTAAGTACATGAAGAGTAAATTTTCTTCATGTCTATGTTTTGCTTTGAGCGTTTCCTGGGAGATCAGTACTTGATTCGTTTGCACTACTGCAGCTTTACTCTATCCCTTGGATATTCACACTCACGATGGAACAATAAAATTGCGTCGGGATTAAATACAAAAGGCACAATGCCGGCTTAAGTACATGAAGAGTTAATCTTCTCATTGTTTGTGGTTTGCCTTGAGCCCTTGCTGGGAGATCAGTATTAGATTCCGATGAACTAACGCAGATTTACTCTATCCCTTGGACCTTCACATTGACGATATAATACAGAAATTGCATCGGGTTTTAATACAAAAGGCATAATGCTGACTGAAGTACAAGAAGATAACATTTTCTCATTATTTGTGGTTTGATTGAGGTTTTCCTTGAAGATCAGTATTAGATTCCGATCGACTACTGCAGCTTTACTCTATCCCTTGGACCATCACATTCACGATGGAACATAGAAATTGCGTCGGTATTTAATACAAAAGGCACAATGCCGACTTAAGCACAAGAAGAGTAAATCTTATCATTGTTTGTGGTTTGCTTTGAGCGTTTCCTGGGATATCAATATTTCATTCCGCTGCACTACTGCAGCTTCACTCTATCCCATGGACCTTCACATTGACGATGAAACACAGTCATTGCGTCGGGAATTAATACAATTGGCACAATGCCGACTTTAGTACAAGAAGAGTAAATCTTCTCCTCGTTTGTGGTTCGCTTTGAGCGTTTCCTTTGATATCTGTATTAGATTCCGATGCACTACTGCAGCTTTACTCCATCCCATGGACCTCCACATTCACGCTGGAACACAGATAATGCGTCGGGATTCAATACAAATGGCACAATGCCGACTGAAGTACAAGAAGAGTAAATCTTCTCATTGTTTGTGGTTTGCTTTGAGCGTTTCCTGGGAGATCAGTATTAGATTCCATTGCACTACTGCAGATTTTCACTATCCCTTGGACCTTCACATTGACGATGAAACAAAGAAATTGCGTCGGGATTTAATACAAAAGGCACAATGCCGACTTAAATACAAGAAGTGTAAATTTTCTCATTGTTTGTGGTTTGCTCTGAGCGTTTCCTGGGGGATCAGTACTAAGTTCCGATGCACTACTGCAGCTTTGCACTATCCCATGGACCTTCACATTGACGATATTACACGGAAATTGCATCGGGATTTAATACAAAGGTCACAATGCCGACCTAAGTACAAGAAGAGTAAACGTTGTCATTGGTTGAGGTTTCCTTTGAGCGTTTCCTGGGAGATCAGTATTGGATTCCGATGCACTACTGCAGCTTTACTATATCCCTTAGTCCTTCACGTTGACGGTGAAACACAGAAATTGCGTCGGGATTTAATACGAAAGGCACTATGCCGACTTAAGTACAAGAAGAGAAAATCCTCTCATTGATTGTGGTTTGCTTTGAGCGTTTCATGGGGGATATGTACTAGATTCCGATGCACTACTGCAGTTTTACTCCATCCCTTGGAAATTCACATTGACGATGGAACACAGAAATTACGTTGGGATTTAGTACAAATTGCACAATGCCGACTTAAGTACAAGAAGCGTAATTCTTCTCATTATTTGTGGTTTCCTTTGTGCGTTTCCTGGGAGATCAGTATTAGATTCCGCTGCACTACGGCAGCTTTACTCCATCCACATTGACGATGAAAAACAGAAATTGAACGGGATTTAATACGAAAGGCACAATGCCGACATATGTACAAGAAACTTAAAACTTCACATTGTTTGTGGTTTGTTTGAGCGCTTCCTGGTAGATCAGTAATAGATTCCAATGCACTATGCAGCTTAACACTATCCCTTGGATCTTCACATTGACGATGAAACAAAGAAAACTTGTCGGGATTTAATACAAACGGCACATTGCCAACTTAAATACAAGAAGTGTAAATCTTCTCATTTTCTGTGGTTCGTTCTGAGCGTTTCCTGGGGGATAAGTACTAGATTCCGATGCACTACTGAAGCTTTACTCTACCCCTTGGACCTTCACATTCACGATGGATCACAGATATTGTGTCAGGATTTAATACAAATGGCACAATGACGTCTTAAGTACAAGAAGAGTATATCTTCTCATTGTTTGTGGTTTCCTTTTAGCGTTTCCTGGGAGATCAGTATTAGATTCCGATGCACTACTGCATCTTTACTCAATCCCTCAGACCTTCACATTGACGACGAAACACGGAAAATGTGTCGGTATTTAATACAAAGGGCACAATGCCGACTTAAGTACAAGAAGAGTAAATATTGTCTTTGTTTGCGGTTTGCTTTGAGCGTTTCCTGGGAGATCAGTATTAGATTCCGATGCACTACTGCAGCTTTACTCTATCCCTTGGACCATCACATTGACGATGACACACAGAAATTGCGTTGGGATTTAACACTAAAGGCACAATGCCGACTTAAGTACAGGAAGGTTAAAACTTCACATTGTATGTGGTTGGTTTGAGCGTTTCTTGCGAGATCAGTATCAGATTTCGAAGCACTACTGCAGTTTTACCCTATCCCTTCGACCTACACATTGACGACGAAACACAGAAATAGCGTCGGGATTTAATAGAAAAGGTACAGTGCCCACTTAAGTACAAGAAGAGTAAATCTTCTCATTGATTGTGGTTTGCTATTAGCGTTTCCTGAAAGATCAGTATTAGATTCCAATGCACTACTGCAGCTTTACTCTATCCCTTGGACCTTTACATTGACGATGAAACACAGAAATTGCGTCGGGATTTAATACAAGAGGCACAATCCCGACTTAAGTACAAGAAGAGTAAATATTGTATTTGTTTGTAGTTTGCTTTGAGCGTTTCCTGGGAGATCAGTACTAGATTCGGATCCAATACTGCAATTTTAATTTATCCCATGGCCCTTCACATTGACGATGAAACACAGAAATAGCGTCCGGATTTAATACAAAAGGCACACTGCAGACTTAAGCACAAGAAGAGAAAATCTTATCATTGTTTGTGGTTTGCTTTGAGCGTTTCCTGGAAGATCAGCATTAGGTTCCGATGCACCACTGCATCTTTACTCTATCCCTTGGACCTTCACACTGTCGATGTAACACAGAAATTGCGTCGGGATTGAAAACAAAATTTACAATGTCAACTGAAGAACAAGAATAGTAAATCTCCTCTGTGTTTGCGGTTTGCTTTGAACGTTTCTTGGGAGATCAGTATTAGATTCCGATGCACTACTGCAGCTTTACTCTATCCCTTGGACCGTCACATTGACCATAAAACACAGAAATTGCCCCGGGATTCAATACAAAAGGCACAATGCCGACTTACATACATGAAGAGTAAGTCTTCTCGATGTTTGTGGTTTGCTTTGAGCGCTTCCTGGGAGATCAGTACTTGATTCGGATGCAATAGTGCAGCTTTAATCTATCCCTTGGACCTTCTCATTGACGATGAAACTCATATATTGCGTCGGGATTTAATACAAAAGGCACAATGCTGTTTTAAGTACAAGGAGGGTAAATCTTCTCATTGTTTGTGGTTTGCTTTGAGCGTTTCGTGGAAGATCAGTATTAGATACCGATGCACTACTGCAGCTTTACTCTATCACTTGAACCATCAGACTGACGATGAAACACAAAAATTGCGTCGGGATTTGTTACAAAAGGCACAATGCCTACATAAGTACAAGAAGAGTAAATCTTCTCATTGGTTTTGGTTTGCCTTCAGAGTTTCCTGGGAGATCAGTATTAAATTCCGATGCACTAATGCAGCTTTACTCTATCCCTTGGACCTTCACATTGACGATGAAACACAGAAATTGCGGAGGGACTTAATACAAATTACACAATGCCGACATAAGTACAAGAAGAGAAAATCTTCTTATTGTATGTGGTTTCCTTTGAGCGTTTCCTCGGAGATCATTATTAGATTCCGATGTACTACTGCAGCTTTACTCTATCCCTTGGACTTTCACATTGACGATGAAACACAGAAATTGCGTCGGGATTTAATACAAGAGGCACAATGCTGACTTAAGTACAAGAAGAGTAAATATTCACATTGTTTGTGGTTTGCAATGAGCGTTTCCCGGGAGATCAGTATTAGATTCCGATGCACTACTGCAGCTTAATTCTATCCCTTGGACCTTCAAATTGACGATGAATCAAAGAAATTGCGTCGGGATTTAATACAAAAGGCACAATGCCGACTTATATACAAGAAGAGTAAATCTTCTCATTGTTTGTGGTTAGCTTTGAGCGTTTCCTGGGAGATCAGTATTAGATTCCGATGAACTAACGCAGATTTACTCTATCCCTTGGACCTTCACATTGACGATATAATACAGAAATTGCATCGGGTTTTAATACAAAAGGCATAATGCTGACTGAAGTACAAGAAGATAAAATTTTCTCATTATTTGTGGTTTGATTGAGGTTTTCCTTGAAGATCAGTATTAGATTCCGATCGACTACTGCAGCTTTACTCTATCCCTTGGACCATCACATTCACGACGGAACATAGAAATTGCGTCGGTATTTAATACAAAAGGCACAATGCCGACTTAAGCACAAGAAGAGTAAATCTTATCATTGTTTGTGGTTTGCTTTGAGCGTTTCCTGGGATATCAATATTTCATTCCGCTGCACTACTGCAGCTTCACTCTATCCCATGGACCTTCACATTGACGATGAAACACAGTCATTGCATCGGGAATTAATACAATTGGCACAATGCCGACTTTAGTACAAGAAGAGTAAATCTTCTCCTCGTTTGTGGTTCGCTTTGAGCGTTTCCTTTGATATCTGTATTAGATTCCGATGCACTACTGCAGCTTTACTCCATCCCATGGACCTCCACATTCACGCTGGAACACAGATAATGCGTCGGGATTCAATACAAATGGCACAATGCCGACTGAAGTACAAGAAGAGTAAATCTTCTCATTGTTTGTGGTTTGCTTTGAGCGTTTCCTGGGAGATCAGTATTAGATTCCGATGCACTACTGCAGATTTTCACTATCCCTTGGACCTTCACATTGACGATGAAACAAAGAAATTGCGTCGGGATTTAATACAAAAGGCACAATGCCGACTTAAATACAAGAAGTGTAAATTTTCTCATTGTTTGTGGTTTGCTCTGAGCGTTTCCTGGGGGATCAGTACTAAGTTCCGATGCACTACTGCAGCTTTGCACTATCCCATGGACCTTCACATTGACGATATTACACGGAAATTGCAACGGGATTTAATACAAAGGTCACAATGCCGACCTAAGTACAAGAAGAGTAAACGTTGTCATTGGTTGAGGTTTCCTTTGAGCGTTTCCTGGGAGATCAGTATTGGATTCCGATGCACTACTGCAGCTTTACTATATCCCTTAGTCCTTCACGTTGACGGTGAAACACAGAAATTGCGTCGGGATTTAATACGAAAGGCACTATGCCGACTTAAGTACAAGAAGAGAAAATCCTCTCATTGATTGTGGTTTGCTTTGAGCGTTTCATGGGGGATATGTACTAGATTCCGATGCACTACTGCAGTTTTACTCCATCCCTTGGAAATTCACATTGACGATGGAACACAGAAATTACGTTGGGATTTAGTACAAATTGCACAATGCCGACTTAAGTACAAGAAGCGTAATTCTTCTCATTATTTGTGGTTTCCTTTGTGCGTTTCCTGGGAGATCAGTATTAGATTCCGCTGCACTACGGCAGCTTTACTCCATCCACATTGACGATGAAAAACAGAAATTGAACGGGATTTAATACGAAAGGCACAATGCCGACATATGTACAAGAAACTTAAAACTTCACATTGTTTGTGGTTTGTTTGAGCGCTTCCTGGTAGATCAGTAATAGATTCCAATGCACTATGCAGCTTAACACTATCCCTTGGATCTTCACATTGACGATGAAACAAAGAAAACTTGTCGGGATTTAATACAAACGGCACATTGCCAACTTAAATACAAGAAGTGTAAATCTTCTCATTTTCTGTGGTTCGTTCTGAGCGTTTCCTGGGGGATAAGTACTAGATTCCGATGCACTACTGAAGCTTTACTCTACCCCTTGGACCTTCACATTCACGATGGATCACAGATATTGTGTCAGGATTTAATACAAATGGCACAATGACGTCTTAAGTACAAGAAGAGTATATCTTCTCATTGTTTGTGGTTTCCTTTTAGCGTTTCCTGGGAGATCAGTATTAGATTCCGATGCACTACTGCATCTTTACTCAATCCCTCAGACCTTCACATTGACGACGAAACACGGAAAATGTGTCGGTATTTAATACAAAGGGCACAATGCCGACTTAAGTACAAGAAGAGTAAATATTGTCTTTGTTTGCGGTTTGCTTTGAGCGTTTCCTGGGAGATCAGTATTAGATTCCGATGCACTACTGCAGCTTTACTCTATCCCTTGGACCATCACATTGACGATGACACACAGAAATTGCGTTGGGATTTAACACTAAAGGCACAATGCCGACTTAAGTACAGGAAGGTTAAAACTTCACATTGTATGTGGTTGGTTTGAGCGTTTCTTGCGAGATCAGTATCAGATTTCGAAGCACTACTGCAGTTTTACCCTATCCCTTCGACCTACACATTGACGACGAAACACAGAAATAGCGTCGGGATTTAATAGAAAAGGTACAGTGCCCACTTAAGTACAAGAAGAGTAAATCTTCTCATTGATTGTGGTTTGCTATTAGCGTTTCCTGAAAGATCAGTATTAGATTCCAATGCACTACTGCAGCTTTACTCTATCCCTTGGACCTTTACATTGACGATGAAACACAGAAATTGCGTCGGGATTTAATACAAGAGGCACAATCCCGACTTAAGTACAAGAAGAGTAAATATTGTATTTGTTTGTAGTTTGCTTTGAGCGTTTCCTGGGAGATCAGTACTAGATTCGGATCCAATACTGCAATTTTAATTTATCCCATGGCCCTTCACATTGACGATGAAACACAGAAATAGCGTCCGGATTTAATACAAAAGGCACACTGCAGACTTAAGCACAAGAAGAGAAAATCTTATCATTGTTTGTGGTTTGCTTTGAGCGTTTCCTGGAAGATCAGCATTAGGTTCCGATGCACCACTGCATCTTTACTCTATCCCTTGGACCTTCACACTGTCGATGTAACACAGAAATTGCGTCGGGATTGAAAACAAAATTTACAATGTCAACTGAAGAACAAGAATAGTAAATCTCCTCTGTGTTTGCGGTTTGCTTTGAACGTTTCTTGGGAGATCAGTATTAGATTCCGATGCACTACTGCAGCTTTACTCTATCCCTTGGACCGTCACATTGACCATAAAACACAGAAATTGCCCCGGGATTCAATACAAAAGGCACAATGCCGACTTACATACATGAAGAGTAAGTCTTCTCGATGTTTGTGGTTTGCTTTGAGCGCTTCCTGGGAGATCAGTACTTGATTCGGATGCAATAGTGCAGCTTTAATCTATCCCTTGGACCTTCTCATTGACGATGAAACTCATATATTGCGTCGGGATTTAATACAAAAGGCACAATGCTGTTTTAAGTACAAGGAGGGTAAATCTTCTCATTGTTTGTGGTTTGCTTTGAGCGTTTCGTGGAAGATCAGTATTAGATACCGATGCACTACTGCAGCTTTACTCTATCACTTGAACCATCAGACTGACGATGAAACACAAAAATTGCGTCGGGATTTGTTACAAAAGGCACAATGCCTACATAAGTACAAGAAGAGTAAATCTTCTCATTGGTTTTGGTTTGCCTTCAGAGTTTCCTGGGAGATCAGTATTAAATTCCGATGCACTAATGCAGCTTTACTCTATCCCTTGGACCTTCACATTGACGATGAAACACAGAAATTGCGGAGGGACTTAATACAAATTACACAATGCCGACATAAGTACAAGAAGAGAAAATCTTCTTATTGTATGTGGTTTCCTTTGAGCGTTTCCTCGGAGATCATTATTAGATTCCGATGTACTACTGCAGCTTTACTCTATCCCTTGGACTTTCACATTGACGATGAAACACAGAAATTGCGTCGGGATTTAATACAAGAGGCACAATGCTGACTTAAGTACAAGAAGAGTAAATATTCACATTGTTTGTGGTTTGCAATGAGCGTTTCCCGGGAGATCAGTATTAGATTCCGATGCACTACTGCAGCTTAATTCTATCCCTTGGACCTTCAAATTGACGATGAATCAAAGAAATTGCGTCGGGATTTAATACAAAAGGCACAATGCCGACTTATATACAAGAAGAGTAAATCTTCTCATTGTTTGTGGTTAGCTTTGAGCGTTTCCTGGGAGATCAGTATTAGATTCCGATGAACTAACGCAGATTTACTCTATCCCTTGGACCTTCACATTGACGATATAATACAGAAATTGCATCGGGTTTTAATACAAAAGGCATAATGCTGACTGAAGTACAAGAAGATAAAATTTTCTCATTATTTGTGGTTTGATTGAGGTTTTCCTTGAAGATCAGTATTAGATTCCGATCGACTACTGCAGCTTTACTCTATCCCTTGGACCATCACATTCACGACGGAACATAGAAATTGCGTCGGTATTTAATACAAAAGGCACAATGCCGACTTAAGCACAAGAAGAGTAAATCTTATCATTGTTTGTGGTTTGCTTTGAGCGTTTCCTGGGATATCAATATTTCATTCCGCTGCACTACTGCAGCTTCACTCTATCCCATGGACCTTCACATTGACGATGAAACACAGTCATTGCATCGGGAATTAATACAATTGGCACAATGCCGACTTTAGTACAAGAAGAGTAAATCTTCTCCTCGTTTGTGGTTCGCTTTGAGCGTTTCCTTTGATATCTGTATTAGATTCCGATGCACTACTGCAGCTTTACTCCATCCCATGGACCTCCACATTCACGCTGGAACACAGATAATGCGTCGGGATTCAATACAAATGGCACAATGCCGACTGAAGTACAAGAAGAGTAAATCTTCTCATTGTTTGTGGTTTGCTTTGAGCGTTTCCTGGGAGATCAGTATTAGATTCCGATGCACTACTGCAGATTTTCACTATCCCTTGGACCTTCACATTGACGATGAAACAAAGAAATTGCGTCGGGATTTAATACAAAAGGCACAATGCCGACTTAAATACAAGAAGTGTAAATTTTCTCATTGTTTGTGGTTTGCTCTGAGCGTTTCCTGGGGGATCAGTACTAAGTTCCGATGCACTACTGCAGCTTTGCACTATCCCATGGACCTTCACATTGACGATATTACACGGAAATTGCAACGGGATTTAATACAAAGGTCACAATGCCGACCTAAGTACAAGAAGAGTAAACGTTGTCATTGGTTGAGGTTTCCTTTGAGCGTTTCCTGGGAGATCAGTATTGGATTCCGATGCACTACTGCAGCTTTACTATATCCCTTAGTCCTTCACGTTGACGGTGAAACACAGAAATTGCGTCGGGATTTAATACGAAAGGCACTATGCCGACTTAAGTACAAGAAGAGAAAATCCTCTCATTGATTGTGGTTTGCTTTGAGCGTTTCATGGGGGATATGTACTAGATTCCGATGCACTACTGCAGTTTTACTCCATCCCTTGGAAATTCACATTGACGATGGAACACAGAAATTACGTTGGGATTTAGTACAAATTGCACAATGCCGACTTAAGTACAAGAAGCGTAATTCTTCTCATTATTTGTGGTTTCCTTTGTGCGTTTCCTGGGAGATCAGTATTAGATTCCGCTGCACTACGGCAGCTTTACTATATCCCATGGACCTTCACATTGACGATGAAAAACAGAAATTGAACGGGATTTATTACGATAGGCACAATGCCGACATATGTGCAAGAAACTTAAAACTTCACATTGATTGTGGTTTGTTTGAGCGCTTCCTGGTAGATCAGTAATAGATTCCAATGCACTATGCAGCTTAACACTATCCCTTGGATCTTCACATTGACGATGAAACAAAGAAAACTTGTCGGGATTTAATACAAACGGCACATTGCCAACTTAAATACAAGAAGTGTAAATCTTCTCATTTTCTGTGGTTCGTTCTGAGCGTTTCCTGGGGGATAAGTACTAGATTCCGATGCACTACTGAAGCTTTACTCTACCCCTTGGACCTTCACACTCACGATGGATCACAGATATTGTGTCAGGATTTAATACAAATGGCACAATGGCGTCTTAAGTACAAGAAGAGTATATCTTCTCATTGTTTGTGGTTTCCTTTTAGCGTTTCCTGGGAGATCAGTATTAGATTCCGATGCACTACTGCATCTTTACTCAATCCCTCGGACCTTCACATTGACGACGAAACACGGAAAATGTGTCGGTATTTAATACAAAGGGCACAATACCGACTTCAGTACAAGAAGAGTAAATATTGTCCTTGTTTGTGGTTTGCTTTGAGCGTTTCCTGGGAGATCAGTATTAGATTCCGATGCACTACTGCAGCTTTACTCTATCCCTTGAACCTTTACATTGACGATGAAACACAGAAATTGCGTCGGGATTTCATACAAGAGGCACAATGCCGACTTAAGTACAAGAAGAGTAAATATTGTCTTTGTTTGTAGTTTGCTTTGAGCGTTTCCTGGGAGATCAATACTAGATTCGGATCCAATACTGCAATTTTAATCTATCCCTTGGCCCTTCACATTGACGATGAAACACAGAAATAGCGTCCGGATTTAATACAAAAGGCACACTGCAGACTTAAGCACAAGAAGAGAAAATCTTTGAGCGTTTCCTGGAAGATCAGCATTAGGTTCCGATGCACTACTGCATCTTTACTCTATCCCTTGGACCTTCACACTGTCGATGTAACACAGAAATTGCGTCGGGATTGAAAACAAAATTTACAATGTCAACTGAAGAACAAGAATAGTAAATCTCCTCTGTGTTTGCGGTTTGCTTTGAACGTTTCTTGGGAGATCAGTATTAGATTCCGATGCACTACTGCAGCTTTACTCTATCCCTTGGACCGTCACATTGACCATAAAACACAGAAATTGCCCCGGGATTCAATACAAAAAGCACAATGCCGACTTACATACATGAAGAGTAAGTCTTCTCGATGTTTGTGGTTTGCTTTGAGCGCTTCCTGGGAGATCAGTACTTGATTCGGATGCAATAGTGCAGCTTTAATCTATCCCTTGGACCTTCTCATTGACGATGAAACTCATATATTGCGTCGGGATTTAATACAAAAGGCACAATGCTGTTTTAAGTACAAGGAGGGTAAATCTTCTCATTGTTTGTGGTTTGCTTTGAGCGTTTCGTGGAAGATCAGTATTAGATACCGATGCACTACTGCAGCTTTACTCTATCACTTGAACCATCAGATTGACGATGAAACACAAAAATTGCGTCGGGATTTATTACAAAAGGCACAATGCCTACATAAGTACAAGAAGAGCAAATCTTCTCATTGGTTTTGGTTTGCCTTCAGAGTTTCCTGGGAGATCAGTATTAGATTCCGATGCACTAATGCAGCATTACTCTATCCCTTGGACCTTCACATTGACGATGAAACACAGAAATTGCGGAGGGACTTAATACAAATTACACAATGCCGACATAAGTACAAGAAGAGAAAATCTCCTTATTGTATGTGGTTTCCTGTGAGCGTTTCCCGGGAGATCAGTATTAGATTCCGATGCACTACTGTAGCTTAATTCTATCCCTTGGACCTTCAAATTGACGATGAATCAAAGAAATTGCGTCGGGATTTAATACAAAAGGCACAATGCCGACTTATATACAAGAAGAGTAAATCTTCTCATTGTTTGTGGTTAGCTTTGAGCGTTTGCTGGGAGATCAGTATTTGATTCCGATGCACTACTGCAGCATTACTCTATCCCTTGGACCTTCACATTGGCGATGAAACACAGAAATTGCGTCAGGATTTAATACAAAATGCACAATGCCGACTTAAGTACAAGAAGAGTAAATCTTCTCATTGTTTCTGGTTTGTTTGAGCGTTTCCTGTTAGACCAGTAATAGATACCGATGCACTACTGCAGCTTTACTCTATCCCTTTGACCTTCACATTGACGATGAAACTCAGAAATTGCGTCGGGATTTAATACAAAAGGCAAAATGCCGACTGAAGTATAAGAAGTGTAAATCACGTCATTGTTTGTGGTTTGCTTTGAGCGTCTCCTGGGGGATCAGTACTAGATTCCGACGCACTACTGCAGCTTTAATCTATCACTTGGACCTTCACATTGACGATTAAACACAGAAATTGCGTCGGGATTTTAAAAAAAATTAACAATGACAACATAAGTGCAAGAAGAGTAAATCTTCTCACTGTTTGCAGTTTACTTTGAGCGTTACCTGGGAGATCAGTATTAGATTCCGATGCACTACTGCAGTTTTACTCTATCCCTTGGACCTTCACATTAACAATGAAACACAGAAATTGCGTCGGGCTCTAATACAAAAGGCACAATGCCGACTTAAGTACAAGTAGAGTAAATCTTCTATTGTTTGTCGTTTACATTGAGCGCTTCCTGGAAGATCAGTATTACATTCCAATTAACTACTGCAGCTTTACTCTATCCCTTGGACCTTCACATTGACGATTAAACACAGAAATTGCGCGGGATTTTAATCAAAATTTACAATGTCAACTTAAGTACAAGAAGAGAAAATCTTCTCATTGTTGTGGTTTGCTTTGAGCGTTCCCTGGGAGATCAGTATTAGATTCAGATGCACTACTGCAGCTTTACTCTATCCCTTGCACCTTCAAATTGACTATGAAACACAGAAACAGCGTCGGGATTTAATACAAAAGGCACAATGCCGACTTAAGTACAAGAAGAGTAAATCTTCTCATTGTATGTGGTTTTTTTTTTTTTAGCGTTTCCTATGATATCAGTAGTTGCTTGCGGTGCACTACTGCAGCTTTACTCTATTCCTTGGACCTTCTCATTGACCATGAAACACAGAAATTGCGTCGGGATTTAATACAAAAGGCACAAACCCGACTTAAGTACAAGAAGACAAAATCATCTCATTGTTTGCGGTTTGCTTTGAACGTTTCCTGGGAGATCTGTATTAGATTCCGATGCACTACTGCAGCTTTACCCTATCCCTTGGACCTTCACATTGACGATGAAACACAGAAATAGCGTCGGGATTTAATACAGAAGGCACAATGCTGTCTTAAGCACAAGATGAGTAAATCATGTCATTGTTTATGGTTTGTTTTGAGCGTTTCCTGGGCGAATAGTATTAGATTCCGTTGCACTACTGCAGCTTTACTCTATCTCTTGGACATTCACATTGACGATGAAACACAGATATTGCGCCGGGATTTAATACAAAATGCACAAAGCCGATATAAGTACAAGAAGAGAAAATCTTCTCATTGAATGTGGTTTGCCTTGAGCGATTCCTGGGAGATCAGGACCAGATTCGGATGCAATACTGCAGCTTTAATCTATCCCTTGGACCTTCGTATAGACGATGAAACACAGATATTGCGTCGGGATTTAATACAAAAGGCACAATGCCGACTTAAGTACAAGAAGAGTAAATCTTCTCCTTGTTTGTGGTTTGCTTTGAGCGTTTCCTGGGAGATCAGTATTACATTCCGATGCACTACTGCAGCTTTACTCTATCCCTTGGACCTTCACATTGACGATGAAACACAGAAATTGCGTCGGGGTTTAACACAAAAGGCACAATGCCGACTTAAGTACTAGAAGAGTGAATCTTCTCTTTGTTCGTGGTTTGCTTTGAGCATTTGCTGGGAGATCAGTATTAGATTCCGATAAACTACTGCAGCTTAACTCAATCCCTTGGACGATCACATTGACGATGAAATTCAGAAACGGTGTCGAGATTTAATACGAAAGGCACAATGCCGACTTACGTACAAGAAGGTTAAAAATTTTCATTGTTTGTGGTTTGCTTTGAGCGTTCCCTGGGAGATCAGTATTAGATCCGATGCAATACTGCAGCTTTATTTTATCCCTTGGACCTTCACATTGACGATGAAACAGTGAAATTGCGTCGGGATTTAATACAAAAGGCACAATGCCGACTTAAGTACATTAAGAATAAACCTTCTCATTGTTTGTGGTTTGCTTTGAGCGTTTCCTGGGAAATCAGTATTAGATTCCGATGCACTACAGCTGCTTTATTCTATCTCTTGAACCTTCACATTGACGATGAAACACAGAAATTGCCATGGGATTTAATACAAAAGGCACAATGCCGACTTAAATACACGAACAGTAAATCCTCTCATTGTTTGTGGTTTTCTTTGAGCGTTTCCTGGGAGATCAGTATTAAATTCCGATGCACTACTGCAGCTTTACTCTATCCCTTGGACCTTCACTTTGACGATGAAACCCAGAAATTGCGTCGAGATTTAATACGAAAGGCACAATGCCGACTTACATACAAGAAGGTTAAACTTTCTCATTGTTTGTGGTTTGCTTTGGGCGTTTCCTGGGAGATCAGTATTAGAGTCCGATGCACTACTGCAGCTTCACTCTATCCCTTAGGATTTCACATTGACGATGAAACACAAAAATTGGGTCCGGATTTAATACAAGAGGCACAATGGCAACTTAAGTAAAAGAAGGTTAAATCTTCTCATTGTTTGTGGTTTGTTTGAGCGTTTCCTGTTAGATCAGTAATAGATTCCGATGCACTACTTCAGCTTTACAGTATCCTTTGGACCTTCACATTGACGATGAAACACAGAATTTGCCACGGGATTTATTACAAAAGGCACAATGCCAACTTAAGAACAAGAAGAGTAAATCTTCTCATTGTTTGTGGTTTGCTTTGAGCGTTTCCTGGGAGATCAGTATTACATTCCGATGCACTATTGCAGCTTCACTCTATCCCTTAGGAATTCACATTGACGATGAAACACAGAAATTGCGTCCGGATTTAATACAAGGGGCACAATGGCATCTTAAGTAAAAGAAGGTTAAATCTTCTCATTGTTTGTGGTTTGTTTGAGCGTTTCCTGTTAGATCAGTAATAGATTCCGATGCACTACTTCAGCTTTACACTATCCCTTGGACCTTCACATTGACGATGAAACACAGAATTTGCCACAGGATTTATTACAAGAGGCACAATGCCGACTTAAGTACAGGAAGAGTAAATCTTCTCATTGTTAGTGATTTGTTTTGAGCGCTTCCTGGGAGATCAGTATTACATTCCGATGCACTATTGCAGCTTTACTCTATCCCTTGGACCTTCACATTGCGAATAAAACCCAGAATTTGCGTCGGGATTTAACACAAAGGGAACAATGCCGACTTAAGTATAAGAAGAGTAATTCTTCTCCTTGTTTGTGGTTTGCTTTGACGTTTCCTGATAGATCTGTATCAGATTCCGATGCACTACTGCTGCTTTACTCTATCCCTTGGTCCTTCACCCTGACGATGAAACACAGAAATTGCGTCGGGATTTAATACAAAAGGCACAATGCCGACATAAGTACAAGAAGAGTAGATCCTCCCGTTGTTTGTGGTTTGCTTAGAGCCTTTCCTGGTGGATCAGTGTTAGATTCCGAAGCTCTACTGCAGCTTTACTCTATCCCTTCGACTTTCACATTGACGATGAAACACAGAAAATGCGTCGGGATTTAATACAAAAGGCACAATGCCGACTTAAGTACAAGAAGAGTAAATATTCTCTTTGTTTGTGGTTTGCTTTGAGCGTTTCCTGGGAGATCAGTATTAGATTCCGATGCACTACTGCAGCTTTACTGTATCCCTTGGACCTTCACTTTGACGATGAAACCCAGAAATTGCGTCGAGATTTAATACGAAAGGCACAATGCCGACTTACATACAAGAAGGTTAAAAATTCTCATTGTTTGTGGTTTGCTTTGGGCGTTTCCTGGGAGATCAGTATTAGAGTCCGATGCACTACTGCAGCTTCACTCTATCCCTTAGGAATTCACATTGACGATGAAACACAGAAATTGCGTCCGGATTTAATACAAGAGGCACAATGGCAACTAAAGTAAAAGAAGGTTAAATCTTCTCATTGTTTGTGGTTTGCTTTGAGCGTTTCCTGGAATATCAATATTAGATTCCGATGCACTACTGCAGCTTTACCCTATCCCTTGGACTTTCACATTGACGATGAAACACAGAATTTGCCACGGGATTTATTACAAAAGGCACAATGCCGACTTAAGAGCAAGAAGAGTAAATCTTCTCATTGTTTGTGGTTTGCTTTGAGCGTTTCCTGGGAGATCAGTATTAGATTCAGATGCACTATTGCAGCTTTACTCTATCCCTTAGACCTTCACATTGACGATGAAACACAGAAATTGCGTTGGGATTTAATACAAAAGGCACAATGCTCACTTAAATACAAAAAGGTTAAATCTTCTCAATGTATATGGTTTATTTGATCGTTTCCTGGGAGATCAGTATTAGATTCCGATGCACTATAGCAGCTTTATTCTATCCGTTGGACCTTCACATTGACGATGAAACACAGAAATTGCGTCGGGATTTAATACAAAAGGCACAATGCCGACATAAGTACAAGAAGAGTAAATCTTCTCATTGTTTGTGGTTAGCATTGAGCGTTTCCTGGGAGATCAGTATTAAATTCCGATGCACTACTGCACCTTTATTCTATCCCTTGGAGCCTCACTTTGACGATCAAACACAGTAAATGCGTCGCGATTTAATACAAAAGGCAAAATGACGGCTTAAGTACAAGAAGGTTACCTCTTCTCATTGTTTGTGGTTTGTGTGTGTGTTTTCTGTTAGATCAGTAACAGATTCCGATGCACTACTTCAGCTTTCCACTATACCTTGGACCTTCACATTGACGATGAAACGCAGAAATTGCGTCGGGATTTAATACATAAGGCACATTGCCGACTTAACTACAAGAGGAGTAAGTCTTCTCATTGTTTGTGGTTTGCTTTGAGCGTTTCCTGGAAGATCAATATTAGATTCCGATGCACTATAGCAGCTTTACCCTATCCCTTGGACCTACACATTGACGGTGAATCACAGAAATAGTGTCGGGATTTAATACAATAGGCACAATGCCAACTTAAGTACAAGATGAGTAAATCTTCTCATTGTTTGTGGTTTGCTTTAAGCGCTTCCTGGGATATCAGTATTACATTCCGATGCACTATTGCAGCTTTACTCTATCCCTTGGACGTTCACATTGATGACGAAACACAGAAATTGCGTCGGCATTTAAGAAAAAATTTATAATGTCAACTCAAGTACAATAAGAGTAAATCATCTCATTGTTTGCGGTTTGCTTTGAGCGTTTCCTTGGGGATCAGTACTACTTTCCGATGCACTACTGCAGATTTACTCTTTCCCTTGGACCTTCACATTGACGATGAAACACAGAAATTGCGTTGGGATTTAGTACAAAAGGCACAAAGCTGACTTAAGTACAAGAAGAGTAAATCTTCTCATTGGATGTGGTTTGCTTTGGGTGTTTCCTGGGAGATCAGTATTAGATTCCGATGCACTACTGCAGCTTTACTCCATCTCTTGAACCTTCACATTGGCGATGAAACACTGAAAATGCGTCGGGATTTAATACAAAAGGCACAATGCCGACTTAAGTACATGAAGAGTAAACTTTCTCATTGTTTGTGGTTTGCTTTGAGCGTTTCCCGTAAGATCAGTATTAGTTCCCGATGCACAACTGCAGCTTTACTCTATCCCTTGGACCTTCACATTGACGATGAAACACAGAAATTGCGTCGGGATTTAAAACAAATTTGACAAGGTCAACTTAAGTACAAGAAGAGTATTTCTTCTCACTGTTTACGGTTTGCTTTGAGCGTTTCCTGGGAGATCAGTCTTAGATTCCGATGCACTACTGCAGCTTTACTCTATCCCTTGGACCTTCACTTTCACGACGGAACACTGAAATTGCGTCGGCCTCTAATACAAAAGGCACAATGCCGACTTAAGAACAAGAAAAGTTAATCTTCTCATTGTTTGTGGTTTGTCTTTAGCGTTTCCTAGGCGATCAGTATTAGATTCCTATGCACTATTGCAGCTTTCCTCTATCCCTTGGACCTTCACATTCACGATGGAACACAGAAATTGCGTCGGGCTCTAATAGCAAACGCACAATGCCGACTTAAGTACAAGAAGAGTAAATCTTCTAATTGATTGTGGTTTGCTTTGAGCGTTTCCTTGGGGATCAGTACTACTTTCCGATGCACTACTGCAGATTTACTCTATCCCTTGGACCTTCACATTGACGATGAAACACAGAAAATGCGTAATGATTTAATACAAAAGGCACAATGCCGACTTAAGTACAAGATAAGTAGATATTCTCTTTGTTTTTGGTTTGCTTTGAGCGTTTCCTGGAAGATCAGTATTAGTTCCCGATGCACTACTGCAGCTTCATTCTATCCCTTGGACCTTCACATTGACGATGAAACACAGAAATTCCCTCGGGATTTAATACAAAAGGCACAATGCCGACTTAAGTCCAAGAAGAGTAAATCTTCTCATTGTTTGTGGTTTGCTTTGAGCGTTTCCTGTAAGTTCAGTATTAGATTCCGATGAACTACTGCAGCTTAACTCTATCCCTTGGACCTTCAGAATGACGATTAAACACAGATTTTGCGTCGTGATTTAAAACAAAATTTATAATGTCAACTTAAGTACAAGAAGAGTATATCTTCTCACTGTTTGCCGTTTGCTTTGAACGTTTCCTGGGAGATCAGTATTAGATTCCGATGCACTACTGCAGCTTTACTCTATCCCTTGGACCTTCACTTTCACGACGGAACACTGAAATTGCGTCGAGCTCTAATACAAAAGGCACAACGCCGACTTAAGTACAGGAAGAGTTAATCTTCTCATTGTTTGTGGTTTGTTTTGAGCGTTTCCTAGGCGATCAGTATTAGATTCCGATGCACTATTGCAGCTTTCCTCTATCCCTTGGACCTTCACACTCACGATGCAACACAGATATTGCGTCGGGCTCTAATACAAAACGCACAATGCCGACTTAAGTACAAGATGAGTAAATATTCTCTTTGTTTTCGGTTTGCTTTGAGCGTTTCCTGGGAGATCAGTATTAGATTCCGATGCACTACTGCAGCTTTACTCTATCCTCTGGACGTTCACATTGACGATGAGACACAGAAATTGCGTCGGCATTTAATACAAAATTCACAATGCCGACTTAAGTACAAGAAGAGTAAATCTTCTCATTGTTTTGTACAGGATGGCGGGTATGGGCAGGCGGTGGGCGTTATGGGATAATAGAGTAATTTTTAGAGAAAGGCCAATTATTGGCTAAATCATGATGAAAAGGGGCTACATATGCCTAGGGAGGTGAGGGTGAGCCAGAGCTTACAATTTGGCGAACATCGTTCGCGAAGCTACCGAAAGTTGTTGTCTGCCAAAACTAAGTCCACAGTGCCGCAGCACCGGGAGAAGCGGGGGATGTTCAAAGCTACAGGGCGCGCATCCGATTCGCGGGTGAGCAAGAATACAAGGGAGCGAGCCTGGCGACGGGCGGCCGGGTATGTTCGACGCACCACGCGGCTTCCTCCGCCCTGATTGGTCAGGACCGAGCAAACCGTGCGGGCGGCATGGAACTTTCCAGAGCGTTGCCTGCTAAGCGACGCCTGGGGCGGCGTTACCTCGTCAGCACACGAGAGAGGCGCGTGAACAAGGTGCCCTTTCTCGGTGCTGACTTCCTGTTACTAGACCGTGGGACGAAAGAATTTACAGGCAGCTAACAGTGCCGGCCGTGGCTTGGCCGTAATGGAGAAATGAAGTTACCGGTTGGAGGCTCATATAATAAAGTAAAATCCCTTATTGTCTGGCTCATCCTTTACATTCCTCCCCCTTCCGTGGGAGTGGAGAACGTATGTGAATTCGCTCAATGCAATTATTATTTGAATGTAAACAAATTTATCTTGCGAGAGAAAGTGAACATTGGCTCTCACGGAAGACGGCAGGGGTCTTAATCTATGGGAGGGTATAGAGACTCTAGAGACCTCCTAAGGGTCGCAAGGGAGCTTACACATGTCAACAATATTGTGTGTATACAAGAATCATCATAAAACATCAGAACATCATAAAACATCAGAACATCATAACATCATAAAACATCAAAACATCATAAAATCATCACAAAATTAGAACAAAACATAACAGTGTGAATTAGGTAAACATGCCAAGTGTTCTTGTTGCTAAGTTGAAGTAAAAATGTCTTTTTTTTTTCTTTTGTTAAAATAAGTTGAAAATTTAAACACATCACCACTGATAAGTCACGGCGAGGGCGACAGACGCGAGGCAGCGTGGTGTGTTGTCCTCAGCGGGCAGCGCGCAGGCTGCCGGCGGGAAGGGGGCGTGGCCGTGGCCAGGTCCGTGCACTGGAACTCAGCGCAGGGGGGGGTATGAAGGGAGGTCCACACGTTTCAAAACACAGTTGAAAAGGGAGTTATCACTAAGGGAACACTTCACTACACTACGCTAGTTTTTCCACATTAACTGATATCTCACTTTCACTCTTAAAACTAAGGGAGGGCACATGCCTGATAGGTTCTTGTTTTCTCTTTTTTGTTTGGTTTAATTTGCGACTGTTTGCCATTCATTTAAGTGTGCCAACAGGTGAAGGTAAGAAATTTGTCCTTTTCATGTTTTAGCAAGTCATCAATTGACGATAGGTGATCATTTGATTTATTAGATAAAGCTGGCAAGTTAGCTGACAGAGGAACCATGAATAGGCTTTCAGGTATAAAAAACATAATTAAAGGGGTGTGAATGCTAAGTAAGGCGTGGTGGCATGAAAGGTTATAAGTGGTGTTCCAACGGGAACCGTTTGCTAAAGACCTGCGCGGAGGCTACGTCAGAAAGGCGCGCGGCAGATAACTTCCAAGGCCAGCGCGGCGTCGGGGCTGCACGCGGCAGCTGAGAAGCGAAGCCGAGGCGGCTACGTGCAGGAAGCAAGCGTCAGGTGTAAGAGCGAGAGAGAACGATGAAGCTTACCGACGCTGTTCACTGCGCGGTCTATATTTTACGCTCTCTCCACATGTTCTTGGGCTCCTGCGCCAGATGAGCGTATTTATGTGCTTCAAAGTGACGAATATTAATGTCACAAAAAGGGGTATAGCATTACTGAATAAAGGGGAATAGATATGCGTAATCGATAGGGTTTATTCATCGATGACCAACAAAATCGAAGTGGGATTACTCGTGACATCATGTTAGATGCGTTGTTACAGCGGCTACTTTTTAAAATTACTTTATGCCATAGTAAATTGGTTTATAACATGAAAATGTAAAAGTGAAGTACACATACATCATATTAAATTTACTGCATATTCCATGTCGGTAAACAAAGAAGGTTGAGTGCCTCTTTGGGCTGACCCTCTACGTGTAATAACATTCACATTTTGAGAAGAATTTTCTCGTCACTCAATATATTTGCTGCACGCCGTTAAGTGAGAGTGACGAAGAAAAGTGACACCAGTTTGGTGCAGGTGGGACATAGATTGTGTCGTAGGATGTCAACGCTGTTGCTAACAAGAGGAGAAAAACAAAACTCGACAAGAATCTAGAGATTTCCATAGTGGAGACAGAAAGCGTAAGAAATTGGATTACAATATAATTTGAGCGTAATTTGTGAAGGACTTTTCCTTTATGAAGGTTTAGCGCACGGCGCATCGTTGACACGACGTTATCGCCTACTTAACTGTGTATACGACAATTCTGCGATTCCAAGATAGCTGCTTCATACTTCTTCCTCAAACTCGACATCTCTTACATAAAAAAAAAAATTTACTGTGCGACAAAATTCACCATCTTCATCCTCTCAACATCTTGCAACAAAACCTTACGTTGCGACCAAATTCGCCGTCTTTATCCTCTCAACATCTTGCGACTAACTTTACTTTGCGACCAAATTCGCCGTCTTCATCCTCTCAACATTTTGCTACTAAACTCGCCGTCTCTGTAACTCCGTAGTGCTGGCCTCCTCGGGCCCAGCTGGTTGCTTAAAACTCCGTCTATCCTTGCTTGTATCGCAGTGTCCTGGGACACGTCATACAGTTAAATGCTACTACTTCAATAATCGGTATTCCTTCGGAAAATACAATGGGGAAACAAAGAAGGCTCAAGGTTTTGAACAGAGATTTCCACTTACTGGCTTTTAGCTGCAGGCTAGACGCGGTTCGCGTCTGACGTTGCCTGATCAGCTGTCGTCAGAGAGCACGGAACACTGTTCTCGTGAACTCTTCTTCGAGATGGAAGATCAAAGTCTGGGCTAAATAGTTTTGTGTCTGTTGAAAGTTGACAGATCAAAGTGGGTAGAACGGACTATGCCGCGAAACGGAAAAGTGAAGGAACGACACAGACAGCTAAGGGACCGCGCGGGTGCCAGCCGCGTCACGTAAGGTACGTGCCCTTGCAGGTGGAGCATGACTCTTCAAGGGTTGTTCTGTTGATAGTGGAAAGATGAAAGTGGGTAGAACAGACTATGTCGCGGAACGGAAAAGTGAAGAAACGACACAGACAGCTAAGGGACCGCGCGGGAGCCAACCGCGTCACGTAAGGTACGTGCCCTTGCGGGTGTGGTTCTCTTGTTCATCCAACAGACCAGGTATATAGCCAAAACTTGCTCGTTCTGGGGGTATGATTCACTCTGTTTACGTTATCTATCACGGGGGGTAGGCATGTGGTATGTCCCTCCTGATAACATTCAAATAAAAATGATAATAAAGCATCGTTACATCCTAAACTACTCTTCCAAAACAATTTATCACCTAAGACATCATTATTATTAAACAAATAATTGGCAGTACTCGGGAACTTACTGTAGCATACTTGAAATCCTACAAAATGACTATCCTCATCAATATGGTAACACAGCGACACATGGAAACACTAGGTTGATACAAATACTAAATTACTGGTGCTGGCAAAACTTTAGCAAAATTCTCTAAATAGGTAGTAATAAAACAGTCAAAATGAACAACAATAATACATGGACTTAAGTAATTGGACGCAAGTAATTAGACATAAGTAATTGGACGTAATCAATTAGACACAAGCAATTTGACATAAGTAATTGGCAACTCGTCATAGTGATATAAGCGGTGGGAAAACCGTAACAAAAGCAAAAGTTTAAAATATTATTTCCTTCAAACAAAACTTCCTTATCCTCCAGTTACATTTCGTAGCAAAATGAATGTAAGCATCCCCTGGTATTCCTTTAAGCTCTCGTTTGTATTTTCATTCCAACCGATCTTTGGTACTTCTACCCACAGGAAGACTGTCATTAAGCAATGGCAATGTTGTGTGTAATGCTATGGAATAGTGTGATGTCACGTTAATACTTCCTTTAACAAGACTCTGATGAAAAGTGATTTTATGTCTCCTTCAATGGACAGACCAATAATTATTAAACGTGTGATAAACCGTTTCCTGTGTTGATTTGTTTTTGCAAATATTTGTGATTATCAGTCACCCAGTCAATCGTTCCGGTGTGTATTTGTTGTTCTTTTTTGTTCATTCTCTCACTTACCTGCTTCCATATAATCAATATTGGCGGCTCGACGAAGCTAGTTGCATCTCGGAAGACGTCGATATGACTTACCTGTCGGTGCTTTGGTTTTTAATAAAATTAGAGTTCATCTGTCATATAAAGAGTGTGTAGGGAGCAAAGTATGTTCCTTACTATTGAAAATGAGCGCAAAGTTATTCAAAGGGTTTGTTATATAATGGTTAAGAATTTCTGTGTTGAGATTCAGTGCAGCTTGAGGTGCTAAGGTGCGACACGCGTCGCGCTCGTGAGATTGTAAGTTGCTGACAGCACAGCTGACACTACGGCTGCGTCCGGTTTCACTGGCTCGGCAGCATAACTGGCATTCACGCTGGGTCCGTCCTCTTGCTACGCGTGGAGTTAATCTCTCGGTACAGTTACAAAATTTCCTTCCAGAGTTATCTTATGTTGTTCACGACAGTTATGCATGGAGAATGTTCTTTTCTAAGGGACTCTAATAACTTCAATCGCTAGAGGTCACAAAACTATCGGGTTACAACTATTTTACTTAAACACTCTGTTCTTCAAAATTTAGGTAAATGGCAGGTGTTAGGCTTCTATATAAACTATATTTTGCAATGGTATTCCAAACCCAACTCCTTGGCTAACGCGTTTCCCACACAGCGGTCGTTTACAGGACAGATATAGCGGCAAGTGCCGGCTTCCTTGACACCATATAGATCCGTTTATTAACCGTGGTGGTAATACAACATAGCCGGAGATCGATCTGAAATTCCAATGTTTTCTAATCCTGATGGTTTAGACAATGCGTACCAGGAAAAGTTCTCTCTCACGATTTTTGTTCCATACTGAAAATTCAAATCGACAATACACATAGATTCCCGTCTTTAGATAAGACTAATAAAATCTGTAGGGCAATATTAAGCTGGTGATTTTATTTTTATAACCATCCCTTTAGGTTTGCTGTTTAAACTGCAACGTACAAATATACGAATGTGTAGCGTGGCTGAGGCACGTGGCCTGCAGGGCGATGGTTGGCCGGTGAGGAGGGGCGAGGGGAGAGGTGCAGATGCTGCACGCACCAAGGACGGAGGCGGTGGGTGGGGAAGGGGGAACTGCAATGGCCGCTCTCTCGGCAGGCCGGTGGATGGGGAGGGGAGGGGGCCGCGTCGCCAGCTGACAGGGAGGGGCGGGACTCGGCGCATGTGAACAGCTGTAGACCACAGTGGAGGTATTTACGCACTCCTTCCGTGGCATTTAATATACAGAAATACGTGGTACCAAAAAACTTACCTCGTTGTCTGTTCAACATCGCATCACGAAAACAATAAAATAGCACTTCAGGAAGACTCCTTTTACTTTAGAGTAGCCTATTTGTTGTTTAACTTGGACGTATTTATTCTTGTTATTATCGTTGTGTGATCATTTAGCAAAACATACATGTAATAGGGCGTCTTTCAAAGTACAGGTAGACGGCTGCATGTAGTCACGGATCTATTGGCAGTTACGAAGGCGTATTAGTATCATGTTTTTATGGTAAAGCTTTAATACCTGTGTTCGTGCACTATTCACTAAATTAACAATTGAAATGTGAATCTCTTTGAAATATACAAGATTAACTGATTCTTTCTCTACGTGTTCTTTTGACAAGGACAACTTTCCCCTTAATTCCATGATTAAAGAATGTTTGTGGTTTTAATTCTCGACTGCTACGATAACATGGCTGGAGACGTTAAATGACAAGACAAAATGATCACATAACTTCAGTCACTTCCATTAACATGTGACGTCATAAATTCTATTACCAGTTACCAACAGTTGCCAATTCTTATGTCTACTTATAACTAACATGCACAATTTAATTAAATGTATAGTAACTACGGTGTTTTCCGTCAATTAATTCTCTTGCTGCATGCAGGACTTTTCCAACTGTTTACATACCATTCCAGACCTACTTTCAGGAACGCAAATCATAGGGATTTGACCTTAGAGCATATCTACCTTGCTGTCTAGGCGGTTGTATTACCTTTTTCCTTGCTTTTTTGGGTGGAACTACTGGCGTAATAGGCCGAGCTTCTCCGGTCGGAATTTCGTGCTGAACCAAATCCGTGGCCGGTAGAAACTACCTCTCTTCAAACAACCACGAAAATTCCTCTAATACCGGCTGCAATATCCTTTTCTCCTCACTATTTAAATGACCTAACTTCTCTTCTAACTGACTCCTTATCGTCGACGCGACATATCGCACTTCTCTAACTGAACATTTCTTTCCTTTCCTGCCTTTCTTATCTTTATTTCGTTGCTTCTCAGCTCCTCTTATTTCCTCAAAAATTTCCTGACCACTGGCAACAATAGTACCCTTCGGTATCACAACATCTTTTACACCAAAATTATCTATACTTACTGGTATCGCAAAACCCTTCTGTCTCCTCTCCGGTCGGCAGATACTTCTCTTTATATGTACTGACTGACGATCTAAAACATCATTCTGGGTGAGCGGGTCAACCAGAATGTCTGTCTTGGGCTGTTCTTGATTTTTGACATCTATCCAGAGAATCTTTCCACTTCCGCCTTTTATCCTCACGGGGTCAGTGGTTTTTATCGCCCACATCTGCGGTTTTATGGGAGACTGTCAACAGCGCCTTTCGCAGCCCCCTCGCGTCTGACGGGGGTGCGCACTGGCAAATCGGTGAATTGCTTCGCCGAACTGCACAGTTCGCGTTCGATAATCCACTATCCCCTGATAACGATGCAGGAAGTCATTCCCTAGTATGATGTCAAATTCATCCTTCTTTAGCCTCACTACCTCCATCCTCTGACTGTATTTACCACCGTCTATTTGCAGATTCACTACACACGAACCTGCAGGGACAATTACTTCCTCTCCAAGGCCACTGATATTGTACCGGGGTGGCTGTAACACCCTTCGATCATTTTTCTCCACAAACAATACACTAACTTGAGCACCAGTATCAACTAAAATTCTAACTGATTTGTTCCCGAGTACGCCAAATAGACTAACTTGTTCCACCTCTTTACATTTTTCGGTCCTAACTGGGTGTATTATTTTTGTCGGGGGCGCGGGTGTGTGGCGGAACCTGCCCCCCCCAAGCGTTTCCCTGATTCGACCCCGCGTTGCGGCGGTGGCCGCGCATCTGATTTGAAAATGGTGAGTTTGTGGAGCAAACATTATTAGCATGACCTACTGTCTGGCAAATAGTGCAATACGGCGCGCGACAGCGCATTGCCATATGGTTGGGCTTCCCACAATGCTGACAAAATACTTCTTTTGCTGGGACCGGTACTGGGTTCGTTGGGCGTGGGGCGGCAGCGCAAAAACGCAACACCTCTTCGCGTAGCATTGCCAAACGAACAGCTTCAAACAGAGAAGTGGGAGAGGCTGCTTTGACTTCTCCTCCAATGCGGGGGTCAATACCCCGAACAAATGCATCAATTGCACGCGCTTCGGCTTCTGAGCGCAAAATTCTGTTTTCACTGGCATTTTCACCTAGCTTGTAGGTACGACAAGACACTGCTCGTATGCGATCTGCAAAGGCATCAAAATTCTCATTAGGCTTCTGCCTAAGGGTTGATAATTGATCTCTGTAATATGCGGTACCTCTGGTATCGGAATAACGCGTAGTCAATCCGCGGGCCAATACTTCAAATTCGTGCGCGTCACGCAATTCGTCCACCGTTTCTATGAACATTCGGGCTTCCCCTGTCAACTTCAGTCTGGCTACATTGACCAATAGATCATCCGGCCAGGCACACGTGCGACCCACATCACGAATATTTTGTAAGAACATAGCCACATTTTCGTGGGACTTCCCAGAAAAGGTGGGAATGAAATCAGCCGCAGGAAAATTGCTTACAGTCGCCATGTTAGCAGAAATTGTGGCGTTTGTATTAGAGACAGAATTAGTGTTAGTTGCAGGGGCGGAGCTAGCCACAGGTATGGAAGTTCGCGCACTAGCTTCCAGCGTCTGTTTCAAGACGCGGTTTTGCTCAAGTAGCTCCTGATTTTGTGCGAATAACTGGCGCATTTGTGCATTTATGGCTTCGAGCGGGTCTTGCGAGGCAGGTGCCTCTACGGGGGCATCCCGTACCGTCGCTCGTGTCCCTATCGGCATGTTTACAATTTTATGGGACGCTAGTGACCAGAAAAAAGTAATGATTGTTACAAAAAAAGGACGGCCACAAAGATTCTCAATCCAGCGGCGGAAGATCGTCGAAGATATAGTTGTAAGCATCGCGGCGACTTACATGGTGATGGCGATGGTGCGACGCATTGGCGGCGGCGGCGGCGGCGGCGGCGGCGGCGGCGGCGTCCGGACCCTCGGGCGGCGGCGAATGTGTTGGCGGCGGACGGCGCTCGCTCGGCCGGTCGGCGATGGCGGCAGCCCCTGGCGCGTCGGTGACAGCGGCGGATGACGGCGGCCCGGCAGGTCGCGCAGCGCAGCGCAGGCCCCTCGAACTCAGGCAGAGGGCAGCGCGGCGGCGTGCGGCTCACGTGGCTGACTAGCGTGGGCTGCCTCGCTGCAGCGCGTGCCCTGTGCGTGTTCACTGGCGCAGCCACGGCCCACGTGCAGCAAACGTGGTGGCCGGTTGGCGCATTCCATGCGCGAAGTGTACGGCGTTTTGCCGGGAAAAAATTAGTGTAGCGACAAAGTCACTACGGGAACGGATCCAAACTTCTGACACCAATTGTACAGGATGGCGGGTATGGGCAGGCGGTGGGCGTTATGGGATAATAGAGTAATTTTTAGAGAAAGGCCATTTATTGGCTAAAGCATGATGAAAAGGGGCTACATATGCCTAGGGAGGTGAGGGTGAGCCAGAGCTTACAATTTGGCGAACATTGTTCGCGAAGCTACCGAAAGTTGTTGTCTGCCAAAACTAAGTCCACAGTGCCGCAGCACCGGGAGAAGCGGGGGATGTTCAAAGCTACAGGGCGCGCATCCGACACGCGGGTGAGCAAGAATACAAGAGAGCGAGCCCGGCGACGGGCGGCCGGGTATGTTCGACGCACCACGCGGCTTCCTCCGCCCTGATTGGTTAGGACCGAGCAAACCGTGCGGGCGGCATGGAACTTTCCAGAGCGTTGCCTGCTAAGCGACGCCTGGGGCGGCGTTACCTCGTCACCACACGAGAGAGGCGCGTGAACAAGGTGCCCTTTCTCGGTGCTGACTTCCTGTTACT